>NW_007232563.1:232344-280173 GCF_000164805.1 Carlito syrichta
CAGGGTGCCTGAATGAAATGTAATTGTACACCTAACCCTTAACTGTACCCCACAAAATCATAATAAAAAATATTGATAAAAAAAAGAAAAAGAAACTCACCTTACATATATTGCCAAAATAAACCATGGAATAAAAGGTTAAAAAGGAAAAGAAAAGAAAAGAAGCATAATTTCAAAACCACATGTTGATTATAATCTTAGAATGAGACATTATCCTTGATATAAAAAAGTTATTTGGAACTGATATTGGTTTAAAATGAATGAATTAATATATTCATTTCATTATTTGCTGCACAAATAGAGTCAACCACTTTAGATTCTAGTTGTGAAGTATTGATAAAGGCAAAATAAAGAAAAATAAGAGAGTGGTTGCTCTTAATGCATTAATGACAGAGTATAAAATAGAAATGTAAAAATGTAAGTAAATTTCAATATAGTATTTCCATATCAGATAAAAATAGAATAACAGGAAGTGAGTGTACTCAACAAATATTAAGAGAAAAATAAAATGTATAAAACAATTTTATTCAATGTATTCGGAATCAGGTAATAAAGCACAGTGATACTTGAGATATATAAAATAACTCAAATTGACATTTTAGAGGTGAATACTATAATATCTGAGATGACATATTGGATTAAACATGAAGAACATAAGATTGGTGCAGTTGAAATCATAGCAATAGAAGCTACCCAAAATAAAAGAGAATGAATTTAAAAATAAAAAAAAGAATTAGTGATCTGTGTTATAATTTCAAGTGGCCTAATATATACATAATTGGAGTCAAAAAAGGAGAAGAGAGACACAAAGGAAACATATTTAAAGAAATAATGACAGAAAGGTTCAAATTAAATTAAAACTATAAACCTAAAGATCCAAGAAATTCAGATTAACTCAAGTATGGAAACATAAAGAAAATCACATCAGTATAACAATAAAATTACTCCAAACTAGTCAAATATGCAAAATTCTAAAAGCTTTAAAAAATAGACACATTAGGGATAGAAGAATAAAATGTAAGAAAGACAGTAGATTTCTGGTCAAAAGTAAAGTAACGAAGATGCTAGTGCAGAAGCATTTTTTGGAAATAAAAATACCAATGTAAATCTTTATAAGCTGAAATGGTGGTATCAGCAGTTGCTGGCCACTGCAAGGGGAGGGAGAGAGAAAGGAAGGTGATGGGCACGTATCAACACATAGGGTACTGGTTCTTCTTCTAGGGGAAGTGAGGGCCAGTTTGAAGCCCCATCTTTGGGGCATGCAGCCCACTTATGTAGTTAATCTTCACTTGTGCCCCACATCTCTATAATAAAAAATTTTTAAATAATTTAAAAATCTTTTAAAAAGTGAATGAGAAATTAAAGTATTTTCAGACATATAAAAGCTGAAAGAAACCACCATCAGCAGATCTATATTACAAAATGTTTAAAAGATGTTCTTTAAGCAGGAAAAAAATGGCAGCAGAGAAATACAGAGCATGAAATATGTTATATCCATGGGTTGTTATGTAAAAAAATCTATTATTTAAATCTCTTTAATAGATAGTTGACTGTTAAAAATTACAAACTAGTATGGGATTCATAGTATGTTTAAAAGCAAAATGTATTACAGCAATATTATGAAGATTTGGAAGAGTAAATGGAAATATAGTACTGTAAGTTTTTTACATGTCACATTGAGTAGTATAATATATTTGAAGTCAGTTTGTAAGTCTGAAGTATGTACATCAAATTCTAAAGCAATGACTAAACAACAATAATAGCAATACCTATATTTAATGAGTAACCAAAAAAGACAAAAAAGAAAGAGAAACCATTACAGATGAGAAAAATAGAGGTTAAATAGCAAGAAGATAAACCTAGCCATATCAAAATCTCATTAAATGCAAATTATATTGAAAATTTTCATTAAAAATCAGGGATTATCAGTTTGAATGAATAAAGCTGGATAGTGTATTTTAATACTACATGAAGTCAATTAAAGAGCAAATAAAAATGTGATTGAGGAAAAAGAAGGTAACTATAATGATAAAAGTGTCAATTGATAAAGAGCTCACAACAATCCCAAACATTTATGCTCCAATAACAGAACTTCAAAATATATAATACAAACTTAGTATAACTAGGGCAAATAGACAACCCACAAATTTATTCAGATATGTTGATGATCTTATCTCAATAATAGATAAAAGAAATAAAAAAAATTATCAAGGATACAAAAGACTTAAATAACCCAATCAATCTAACTGAACTTATTGATATTTATAGAATCTTCTATCCCCCTCCCAAAACAGAAAGCACATTATTTTAAGTTTACAGGAAACATTTACCAGGAAGCAACATACTCTGGCTTTAAAATAGATCTCAATAAATGTTTAAAAATTCACGAGGAGATCACTTCTGGGCAAGATAGTGATGGAACAGGCCAGACTGAGAGAGTCTCCACAAAAGTGAGTGTCCATAAAGATTCTCTGCATGAGTGGGTGTGTGCTGGTGTGTGAGTGAAAGTCTGTCTGAGGGGAGACTGGGGCTCATGCACCCACGGCTGTCCTCCAGAGGTGACTACAACCCACCATCACCCTAAGAGTAGAGACCCAGGTGTGCAGGATCATCTGTCATTCTTGGGGTTTTCTTAAGGGGAAGCAGCAGAGAACAGCTGCCCCTCATCACCTGGCACAGAGCCCATGCCATCAACTGCAGCAGCAGACTAAGCACAAGCAGGAAGAACTGTGAAGGCAGGTCGTGGAAATCTGGAATAAAGCTCCGATGAGATGCTGATGGGCTCCATTGTCTCAGTCTGCAACCAGGCAGAGACTTTGCTTTGCCCCACCCAGCTCCACCCAGATTCCATCTTGGGAACTAGAGGCTGTCCTCTCATGGGACTCAGAGAGACAGATTCCCCTCCCCCATGCTGGAACAGACACAGACAAGTCAGATCTGAGTGGGAGACTTGACAGAAGCAGCTGTGAGCAGGGTGAGTCCGATCTGATCCATCCTCCTCCCACAGTATTCCATGAGGCATCTGACCCAAGCTGAGAGCTACTCTATTAGCATGCACTGAGAGTGGAGATGTGGGACTGGAGACCAGAACCCCTCCCAAAGGTGGGGGGGAAGCCAAAAGGAAACTGGAGTTATAGAAACTGCCACAGAAAGAGTTTTTTTGTTTGTTTTTTGTTTCAGTTTTTCCTCCTTTTTCTTCTTTCTTTCTGTTTTTGTTTACATTTTTGTACTTGCTTTGTTTCTGTTATTTTAATATTGTTGTTTTGTAGATTTTATGTTTGTGTATGGGTATTTTTGAGGGAGAGTACACCAACGGGAGGGTTTCTGTTTGTTTGTTTGTTTGTATGATTGTCTTACGTTATTGTCTTTTTTTTTCTTTGTTTGTTTCTCTGTTTATTTGTTTGTCGGTATGCCTGTCTGTTTTCCCTCTTCTCTCTTTACACTTTCATTTGTCTTTCTCCTTCCCTTTTACATTCTTTCCCTTATTATCTCATTTTGCTTTTGGGGGAAATCAGACACCCCCACTCCATGGACAGATTGTACAGCAGTGGGAAGTAGGTTCCAGGGAGACCACATACCTGTCAGTGGATACTGGGGTCTAAAGATAGCTGCTGAATCATAGCTCCCTCCTTAATTAAATCTCAAAACTGCAAAAAGCACAGGCTCTCAATCCCAGTTAAGCTTAAGAATTGAGCAAAACCAGAAGGTCTATATAAGGAAGAATAGGAGACTGAGTAACAGAAATAAAAGCTATGCTCCTATCACTGAACAACAGAATTAAAGGAGAGGTAAAAGAAAACAAAGGGGGGGGGACCTACACAAATGAAGAAAAAACAAAGGAAGAATATGACTCTCACACAGACCCCTGGAATGTCAGCCACTGAGAATATAGACTTTGGAAGTCAAACAATGAAGACTTCCCAGAATGGCTGGTCTCAAACTACAAATCCAGATATCAAGATATTAATAGAGAGAATAAATAGAAATGAGGAGAGACAAGAGGAAAGAATGAAGGAGACGATAACTGAGATAACAGCAATAAATAATACAGTGAATGAAATAAATAACAAACTGATAAACATGGAAAGCAGAATTAATCAAGCAGAAGAAAGAAGCTCAGAGCTTGAGGACCAAAATACAGAACTAACCCAAACTGTTAAAAACATAGAAAGAGACTTAAAAACACACAACAAAACCTCCAAGAGATGCGTGATTAATTCAAGAGGCCAAATCTAAGATTAACCAGAGACCCTGTTCAAATAAGAGACAGAGAGCACCCTGGAACAAACATTCCATGAAATTATTTAAGAAAACTTCCCTTATATCATCAGTGATGCAACCATTCAGACATAAGCGATTCAGAGAATCATTGCAAGACAACAAAAAAGAAGACCAACTACTAGACACATAATAATTTGCCTACCTGAAGTAGGTATAAAAGAAAAAAAATCCTAAAGGCAGCAAGAGAGAAAGTTTAGACTACCTACCAGAGAAGACTAATTAGAATATCAGCAGACTTATCTACAGAAACATTTCAGGCTAGGAGAACTTGGAGTCCAGTCTTCGTAGTTCTCTAAGATAAAGAATTTCAACCAAGAATTACCTACCCAGCTAAGCTAAGTTTCATCAGTAATGGATAATTACAATACTTCCCAGACATTCAATCCCTAAGAGTTTACACTGCCTGCAGACTAGCTCTACAAGAAACACTTAAGAAAGTATTAAACACAGAAGAAAGGGAAAAAAGAACAACAATGCCTTTGCCAAGAATGCAGGAATAAGATGAAAACACATATGAATCAATCCCAAAATCAAAAGAAAGACTACAAACAAATAAACAAACAGCACCACCACAAACAAACTGTATAAGACCCTAATGACAGGAATAAACTCTCACATCTCAGTAATTGGCCTGAATTGAATTGACTAAATGCACCAGTGAAAAGACACAGAATGGCAAATTGGATAAAATATCATGAGACTACAATATATTGTCTCCAGGAGACACATCTCACCAGAAAGGACACTCACAGACTCAAGATAAGAAGAAGGGAAACAAAATTTCAGGTGAATGGAGCACAAAAGAAAGTAGGAGTCATTATTTTAATATCAGAAAAAATATAGTTTAAGTTATCAAAAATTTAAAAAGATACAGAAGGTCGGAATGACAAAAACTTCTATCCCTCAAAACAAATATCCAACCTAAACATATATGCACCCCAGATAGGAGCAACAACTTCCATAAAGCAGCTTCTAGGTAAATGTTAAAAAGATATTGACTCTAGCACTATCATAACTGGAGTCTTAAACACCCCACTAACAACCCTAGACAGATCATTAAGACAAAAAGTCAACAAGGAAATCAGGAACCTCAATGTAATGCTTGACCAAATGGACTTAATTGATATGTACAGAACACTCCACCCAACAACCACAGAATATACATTCTACTTACCACCACACGGAACTTACTCTAAGATTGACCAAATTCTCAGCCATAAGTGAAACATAAACAAATCCTATAAGATTGAAATTCTGCCATGCACCTTCTCAGACAACAGTGGAATAAAAATAAATATCAACACCAACAAAGTTCCCCCAAAACCCACAGAGTCTTGGACACTAAACAGCATGAGGCTAAGCAACTCCTGGGTCAACACAGAAATCAAAACAGAGATTAAAAGATACCTGGAAACAAATGCAAATGAAGAAACATCTTACCAACATCTCTGGGATGCCATGAAAACAGTAGTAAGAGGGAAATCAATATATCTACAAACACACATGATGAAAATGGAAAAATCACAAGTTAACAGCCTAAAAAAATACCTAAGGAAGCTGGAAAAGCAAGATCACCAAAACCCTAACTTCAGAAGAATCCAGATCACCAAAATAAAAGCCCAAATTTAGGACATAGAAGACAAAAATATAATACAAAAAAAGTAATGAAACCAAAAGCTGGTTTTTTGAAAGGATAAACAAGATTGATGGAATCCAGCTAGATTGACCAAGAAAAAGAGAGAAAAAGTTCAAATAAACAAAATCAGAAATAAAAAAGATCAAGTCACAACTGACCCCGAAGAAATACAAAAGATTATCAGAGATCACTACATATACCCGTATGGAAACAATCTTGAAAACCTAAATGAAATGGAGGACTTTTTTACATCATACAACCACCCCAGGTTGAAACAAGATGAAATTGAGACCCTAAATTGACCAATAACAACACAGGAAATTTACTATGTCATAAGAATACTACCTACCAAAAAAAGTCCTGGACCAGATGGCTTTCCAGCAGAATTCTACAAAACATTCAAGGAGGAGCTGATACCAATCCTATTGAACATATTCCAGGAAATCAAGAAAGATGGAACTCTCCCTAAATTATTTTATGAAGCTAACACCACTTGGATACACAAACCAGTTAAATATCAAAAAATATTCAGCAAAGAAAAGAGAACTTCAGGCCAATATCCTTAATGAATATAGATGCTAAAATTCTCAATAAGTTTCTAGTAAACTGGATCTAACAATACAACTCAAAATTCATTCACCATGACCAAGTAGGCTTTATCCCCAGAAGCATGACTGGTTCAACATCGGCAAGACCAGAAATATAATTAAATACATCAACAGAAGTAAAGACAAATGCCACATATTTTATCATTAGATGCAGAAAAAGTTTTTGATAAAATCCAGCACCCCTTCTTGATAAACCACTTGAACATCTAGGCACTGATAAAACATACCTCAAAATATTGAGAGCTATCTATGAGAAACCCACAGCAAACATATTGCTAAACAGACAGAAATTGGAAACATTTCCCCTGAAAACCAGAACAAGACAAGGATAACCAGCCCCATCCCTCTTGTTGAACATAGCTTTAGAAGTCCTAGCTAGAACAATCAGACAAGAGAAAGAAATCAGGGGCATCCAAATAGGAAAGGAGGAAGTTAAGTTATCCCTCTTTGCAGACATGATTCTATACCTCGAAAACGCAAGAGAATCTGTCAAAAACCTCCTTGCTCTGATAAAGGACTTTGGCAAAGTCTCAGGGTATAAAATAATTGTGCAAAAGTCAGTCACATTCCTATACACCAACAATAAACAAACAGGAACCCAAATAAAAGCACTATCACATTCACAACAGCCACAAAAAATTGAAGTACTTTGGCAGCTTCCTAATCAGAGACATGAAAGAGCTTTACAATGAAAATTGCAAAACAGTGCTTAAATAAATCAAAGATGACACAAACAAATGGAAAAATATTCCATGCTCATGGATTAGAAGAATCAACATTGTTAGGATGTCCATCCTACACAAGGCAATCTACAGATTTAACACAATACCCATTAAGTTACCAGCATCATTCTTTTCAATGGAAAAACGACAACGTGGGAATTCATATGGAAACATAAATGACAACGAATAGCCATAACAATCCTCAGGAAAAAAATAAAAAGTTGGAGGTATCAGACGCCCAGACTTTAAACTTTATTGTAAAGCTACAATAATCAAAACAGCCTGGTATTGGTACAAGAACAGGCATAAAGACCAATGGAACGGGATAGAGATTCCAGAAGGAAAACCTCAATTTCTCAACCTACTCATCTTCAACAAGGCCTTCACCACCAACTACTAGGGAAAGGAGAACCTATTCAGTAAATGATGCGGGGAAAATGACTGACCACATGCTGAAGATTAAAACAAGACCCCTAACTATCACCATACACAAATGTCAACTCTAAATGGCTCAAAGACCTAAACATAAAACCTCAAACTATAAGTAACTTTGAAAATGCAGGAGACACCTTTATGGAAATTGGAACTGGCAACGGATTCCTGATCAAAACCCCAAGTTCCTGTGCCATAAGAGATAAGAGACAAGTGGGACCTCATCAAACTGACAAGCTTCTGCAAAGCCAAAGAAACCATCAAGACAGCAGGGAGACAGCCCATGGACTGGGAAAAAATATTTGCCAACTGTATATCTGACAAAGGTCTAACATCTAAGATATACAAGGAACTCAGATATGCCAAAAGAAAAAAACAAAAGAAAACAAAAAACAGTCCCATTGCAAAATGGACAAATATATGAATAGGCACTTCTCTTTTCTTTTTTCTTTTTTTTTTTTTTAGTTGGAGTCTCACTCTGTTGCCCAGACTGGAGTGCAGTGGTCGCTCCCGGTCACCGCAGCCTCGACCTGCTGGGCTCTGGCGATCCTTCTGCCTCAGCCTTCCGAGTAGACGGAATTACTGGTGCGCGCTACCATGACCGGCTAATTTTTTTGATTTATTGTAGAGATGAGGTCTCGCCTGCCCAGGCGGGTCTCGAACCCGCGGTCTCAGGCAATCCACTCACCTCAGTCTCCCAAAGGGAGGCGGGATTACAGGCTGAGCCACCGAGCCCGGCTGAATAGGCACTTCTCAAAAGAAGACATATGAGCAGCCAACAGATACATGAAAAAAATGCTCAGTCTCACTAGCATCAGATAAATGCAAATTAAAATTACACTGAGATACTACCTAACTCCAGTCAGGATGGCCAGCATCAATAACTCAAAAAACAACAGATGCTAGAGAGGATGCGGTGGAAAGGGAATATTTTTACACTGTTGGTGGGAGTGTAAACTAGTACAGCCTCTATGGAAAACAATGTGGCAATCACTAAAAGATCTAAAAATGGACCTGCCATATGACCCCACAATCTCCCTTCTGAAAATATACCTGGAGGAACTCAAATCACTTTATGAAAAATATACCTGCACATGCAGTTTGTTGCAGCATTATTCACAATAATAAAAACATGGAACCAATCATGCTGCTCATCAAAAGAGGATTGGATTTTTAAAATGTGGTACATATACACAATAGAATATTATGCAGTCATAAAGAAGGACAAAATTATGAACCTTGCAGCAACTTGGCTAAACTTAGAGGCTATAATACTGAATGATCTATGACAGATACAAAGAACTGAGTATCAAGTGAGGTGAAGTATGATCTCTGACCACAAAGGAATTAAATTAGAAATAAGTGCTAGAAAGAATCCTAGAAAATCTCCAACTATTTGAAAATTTAATACTATGCCACAAGGCAATCTATATCAAAGAAGAAGTGAAATAAAAATTAGAAAACAGTTTGACCTGACCTGAATAGAAATCAAAACACAATATATCAAAATGTTTGGTAAAAGTAAAACAGTAATTAGAATGAAATGTATACGGTAATGTCTATACTGGAAAACAAGAAATGTTTCAAGACAACTACCTTAACTTTAACCTTAAGAAACAAACTAAGAGCAACTGAAAACATAAAATAAGTAAAATTAAGGAAAGAATAAATACTGGGGCAGACATAAGAACCCTATGTTGAGCCTTGTTTCCCAGCATAGATTATTTTTACTGTGGATATCTAATTCTAAATTGTTTCATTGGAAACAATTGGCAAATCATTGTAATACTGACTTTTCTCTATTAATACATTTACTTTCAAAATTAATTGTTGCAGTAAAGAAAAGCTTTAAGAAATAATATCTTAATTTTCCATTGGTTATGATGGAATTAATGTATTTTTTAAATGCATATTGATCACCATAGTTCTAAAACAAGTTTTTAAATAAACCAGCAATTTGCTGGAAGAAGGCATTTTATCTAAAGTGTTTTTAATATGTGGTATACCAGTAATTTCCAAATTAAGCATTGCTTTAATAGGTAAAAATGGAGTATGCCTTCTCTGTTATGTCTGGAAGCAGAAGCAATTTATTATGAGCTTCTGCAGGTATTTTTAAATAGAGCAAGTGTGTGGAACTTAAAATATGAATAACCCCAACAATTTTCAGTTAATGTTTTGCTTGGGTCGGACTTGGTGTGTGTTCATCACCCACCAGTTATTTGTGAGGGTGTTTATTCTGTATGAATATTGTTTCATGTTTGTATGGGAAAATTGTAGCTAAACATTTCATTGTCCCCAGTCTGCAAAAGAAGCACAATTCTATTGCTTTGTCTTCCTTATAGTCATTAAATCATTACTTTTTCATTAAAAAAAAAAACACTAAATAAAAAACCAAACAAACAAACATAGAGGAAGACATTAAAAACAAAAACACCATTTGGAAAAAAAGTGTGTAAATACAATAAATCTTTAACCAGACTAATCAGGAAAAAAGAAAATGAAACTGTCAGTATCATAATTAAAAGAGATGGCATAGTTTTTATATATAATAATATGGTCATAAGATATTATTAACAATGACTTTATGCCAATAACTTCTACAACTCAAAAGAAGTGGGAAAACTTCTTGACTGACTCAAACTAAAAATTCTGACTTAAGAAAGAAATAGAATAACTTTATACCAAATATATTAATTTGATTTCTAGTAATCAATCATCTTCCCACCCAGAAAATCCTATATGCAGATAGCTTTTTGAGTGAATTATACTGAACATTTAAGAAAAAATACTGCCATTTCAACAACAGCAACAAAAAAAGACTTTCAAAAAGTTGAAAAGGAAATAATTCTTCTCAATTCATTTTTTGAGGCCAGCAGTACCCAGACACAAGGACCAAATAAAGGTATGAAAGAAAAATAATACTATAGGCCTATATTTCTCATAACATAAGATGACAAAATTTTGTAAAATATAGGAAATTCGACAATGCATAAATCAGGTCTGAGTGGTACTTATGTCATTAATGTGGGAATGATTTTACATTAAAAAAAAAAGAGCACAGAAAATTTTTAGCACAATGAAAATACTCTGTGTGATACTATAGTAGTGAATACATTTCATTATACATTGGTTCAAACCCACAATACCAAGAGTAAGCCCTTATGTTCTATGGACTTTTGGTGATTATGATGTGTCAGTATAGCTTCATCAGTGGATATAAATGCACCAGTATTGCAGAGGATGTTGACAAGGGAGAATGTTATGCATTAATGGGGACAGAGGATATGAGAAATCTCTGTACCTTCTTTCTAAATTTGCTGTGAATTTAAAACTGTTCTTTAAAAAAGTAAATTGAATATATATATGCCTGTTAGTGAGACTGGGAGTGAACTTTCATTGCTACAGTTTTAGGTAATTAAAAAAAAAAAGTATATATTTTTGAGACGTTAACAGGGCTTATATTTTTGAGACGGTAACAGGGTTAAACTAAATGATTTCATGTTAATGTAAGCATAAACTAATGTAACTCACCATATTAAAAACAATTGAAAAAAGTCCCATATAGTATCATGTGTTTGAATAGACACAGAAAAAGCACTTCACAAAATTTGATATTCATTTCTGATAACAAATTTCAGAAAACTATAGAAGTAAACTCCCTATATTACAATTAATGGCATTCATGAAAGCCCTAAAATTAACATAACAATTGTTCTATATACTAGCAATAGCAATCAGAAATTGGAATTAAAATACAATTTATGCAACATAAAAATATATGAAATACTTAAGCATAGATTTGACCAAATATGTGAAAGTCTTGTACTTAATAAACTACAAAATATTGGTGAAAAATATCAAATAAGTTCTGAATAAATCAAGACTATGCCTCCCTCATGAGTCAGAAGTGTAAAAATGGTTAACATGACAATTCTCCTAAAATTCATCTGAAGCTTCAGTACAATCTTCATCAGGGTGCAAGCAGGTATTTTTTTTATACGTGTTAAAAAGTTGATTCTAAAATTTATATAGAAATACATAAATCTAAAATGGTCATAAAAAACCTGAAAAAGTTGGAGAGCTAAACTACCTGACTTCAGATATTATTATAAAACTATAGTGATTAAATTGGTGTGGTATTGGCATAAAAGATGGTCAAATAGATCAACGGATCAGAATAAAAAATCCAGAAATAAAACTGCTAACATAAAAAGGATTTTTGACAAGGTGCAATGACAATGTAATGGAGAGAGAATTGTCTTTGAAACAAATAATGCTGAACAATTGCCTGTTTATATGCAGAAAAGGAACATTGATAAACAGTACATAGTATACACAAAGATTAACCTAAACTAAATTATAGACCTAAATATGAAACCTAATACTCTAAAACTTATAGGAAAAACATAAAATGAAATCATTGCAACATTGTATTCATCAAAAAGTTATGATATTACAGTAAAAATACAGTTTGGAATTTAATTAATAATTGAGTTTATTCAAAATTTAACATTGCTAATCATCGTAAGACATGTTAACAGAATGAATAGACAAGTCAAGACTGGGAGAAATTATTTGCAAAACAAATATCTGACACAGGTCTTGAATTCAGAGTATGTAAAACAACTCTCAAATCTGAATAAGAAAATTGTCAACTCAATTTTAAAATAGGCATAATATTTCAACTGACACTCCACTAAATATAATGATGGAAAATGAGCATATTAAAATATTATGAGTATTATTCATCATTAGGTAAATGCAAATTAAGACCACATTGAGATACCACTAAAAACCTGTTAGAATGGCTGAAATTAAAAGGGACCAAATAACAATATTCAGACTATGTGAAAAAACTAGAACTCACATACACTGCTGGTGGGAATGCAAAATGATACAGCTTTGTAAAACAAGTTGGAAGATTCTTAAATTATAAACATACATTTAGTCATTCTACTTGTAATTACTCTTCTAGATATGTACCCAAGAGGGAACCAAGCCTAAAATCTCTGTGCTGAGTAAAAAAGGCGAAGAAGAAGAAGGAGAAGAAGGAGAAGAAGGAGAAGAAGGAGAAGAAGGAGAAGAAGAAGAAGAAGAAAATAATTTCCAATTTTTTCTGATTGTATTTGTATAAAATTCTATAAAACACAAACTGCTATTTAGATACAAAAGTCATATTAGTGACTATCTAAGAATTGGAAGATGTAGAGAAGATTAGGAAGGAAGAATTACCTAGGAGCACATATGCAAGTGAAGAATGTATTTAATATGTTGATTAATGTGATTCAGCAGGTGTGTACATATGTCAGGAGATACCAAATTGCATACGTCAGATTTGTGTATCTCATTTATACAGAATTTCGTATGTGTTATGCATATTACTTTTTCCAATGCTCTTCATCTCATATGGATTTAAGATCCTGTCTGGTTTTATTTTCTGTCAAACTTCCTTAAAGATAGGTTTTTCTAGCAATAAATTATTTTAGTTTTGTTCTATCTTGTGATGCCTTTCTTATAACATCTTTTGTGAATCAATAACTTGCTACTGTAGAATGCTGCATTGTTAATTTTATTTCTCAGCACTTTGAATGTGCCATCCCACTGCCATAAGGTTTCCATTGTTTTATTATTAGAAGTTAGCTAGTAAAAATATTGTTCTTTTCTTGTGTATGAAGAAGTATTTATCTTTGTCTTTCAGCAGTTTGACATAATTTTCCTAGATGTGAATTTTGGATTTTTTTAAATTGAGATTTGCTGAGATTCTTGAATGTTTAGAGTACTGTTTTCCATCAAGTTTGTTAAATTTTGTCATAATTCTTTAAAAAACAGTATTTCTGCTCCTTTCTCATTTTCTTCTCCTCCTAGAACTCTCATTATGCATATATTAGTAGGTATGGTATTGTCTTGGGTTCTGTAGCCTTGCTCATTTTTCTTCTCTCTTTTTTTTTCTTCATTATTTTATGTTCTTCAATCTGAATAATTTCTATTGATATATTTACAAGTCCACTGATTCTTTTGCCTCTCAAATCTGCCAGCTAATCCTCTCTTGTAAATTGCTAAATATCTGTCACTGTACTTTTCATTTTCAGGCTTTCCATTGAATTATCTTTTAGAATTTCTGCCTCTTTATTGAGATTTTGTATTTGTTGAGTCATAGTTACCATACTTTTCCTTAGTTATTTAAATATTGCTTTCTTTAATTTGCTGAACATATTTATAATTTCTGCTTTAAAGTCTGTCTCCTAACTTTAACATCTGAGCTCAGTAAGACACCAATTTTCTCCTCTTTGAGAGTTCAACATGTTTTCCTATTTCTTACATGACTTGTCATTCTTGATTGAAAACTAGACATTTTATATAAAGTATTGTAGCAACTCTGGATTCTAATTTTCTCCCCTGAATGTTATTGTTAATCTTTCTTGTTCATTTATTAACATGCTTGAACACATATGTCCACATATTTAGTGATAAATATGTAAAAATCTGTTTCCTCTGCTGATGTCTCAGCTGTTTTATTTTATTTTTAGTATAATTTGCCAAAACTTTAAAACAACCAAGATTTCCTTCAGAAGATGAATGGATAAATAAATTACAGTACACCCAGATAATGTAGTATTATTCAGTGTTAAAAAGAAACTAGCTGCCAAACTACTAAAAGACATGGAGGAACCTTAATACACATTACTAAATGAAAGAAACCAATATTTTTTAATTTTTACAAATCCATAATTGTACATATTTATGAGGTACTTGTGATATGTTAATGCAAACATGCAATGTAATGATCAAAACTAGGTAGATGGGATATTCATCACTTCGACAATTTATCATTTCCAATTTTTTGGAATATTCCAAAACTTCTCTTTTATCCAATCTTTATTTAATGTTCATGTAGTATTTCAGTCTATTGCTTTCCTTAATTAGGATTGTGACCTCAGGCTCATTGAGGTGCTAGCCTTGTCTTTTTGATTGCCACTGAGATAGCTATTATTACTATCAATGCTAGTTTATCCAAGTTTTTCTTCAAATCAGGGAAATGTTCTCCATCAGCACAGCAGCTGGGTTTAATGGACTGTCTCACTCTGGTAGAACTACTATGTTAAACAACTCACAAGTGGGAAAAGATAGGATAATTCCCAAACAAGAACATCACAGACTTTCACTGGTCTTACCTAAATTTCAGTAATTTTTCATGTCTTCTGAAATGTTTACCTTGATTTACTCATTGCCTTTGGTTGATTTATGGAACCCTGAGATTTTTTATGTTTGTTCACTTTTCCTGTTTTTTCTTGGGGAGGGAGAGAATTTGCTATGCTTCTGACTTTGTCAAATTGGATATCAGCAAGTCTGTGTTTAAAATGTCAGAATTATATGTTGTAAATAGAAAAAGTTACTGTATATGTCAGTATTTATAAGATAACTTTAGAAGAATTACTAGTCTATAGTTTCTTATAACTAACATTTACTCTGGTTGAATTGATAACTATAATATTGATTTTTAATTTTTATAGATAGAGGAATAACTTGTCTGGGATTACTGGAAATGGAATTATACTTTTTGATTTAAAACTTATACAGAAAAAAATTATTAATGTATTGTTTCCAACACTAGAAAGACCCTCAGAATAGCAGACATCCAAATACATACATATATTTACCTTCAAAGTGGTTGAAAATAATTGCCAGGGTTTCTCTTTCCATATTAGTGTCAACTTAGCTTTTCTGGAGCTGATTGAGTTCTTAATAAGAGGATATGTCTCTTTTGTTGAAAATAGTCTTTCCAGGTACACTTCAAAAGATTTCTGAGTTCAACCATTCCTCTGGTGCCAGTATACCAGGCTCATATGCTATGATTCTCTCAGGAAATGAAAATTGTTTTGTTTGTTTTTTTAACTATTCAATACTTCCAAAATCTGACTCTGAACATTTTAGCCTAACACATGTGGTCTTTATTGAAATTGCTATGCTCTTGAAAGTTCTATAAAACAATAGGCTATGTTCTCATCTTTTCATAGCATGCATTTTCATGGGCATACACTGAAATATTGTTTCCTGATGCTTTGAAAGATATACCTTTAAGAAAAACTGTGGCATAGTTTGTAGTCTTCAGTTTGTTTCAATGCTTCATTGTGATCTTTTCTCCAGATATCTTTATTTCTAGGCCACCACCTAGACACCTAAAATTTTGTTTTGCTTTTTTTGCTCTTATTTTATTCCTTTCTTTCTGACCCATCACCTGAAATGACATAATTATAACCAACATTCAAAAAATAAACCTGCAAATCCTAGGCACTTACAGATGCCCTGGTCCTGTTTTGCTTTCATATTGAGTCTAATTATTCAGCGAGTCAATTACAGAGGGAAAAAGAGAAGCAGAACCTTTTATTAGGATGCTTACCTTTTAGGAATCTAATTTCTAGTAGTCTATAAGCCTTAGTTTTACTATTATCATACATCAAGTTTCAAAAAAGGAAATAGCAGAGTTATTAAATGCACACACCCATGAACACACTCATAGACATTAATCATATATATAATGCATTGGAAAGACAAATATGCAAAGAGAAAAGTGATTATGTCTCATTCAACTGTTTTAAATACCAAAGCTAATGTGTAGACACCCTATAGTAATTAAACCCATCTGAATGTTGAAATTTTGGAATCACAACCTTACATGTCTACGATGATCATATCCTTACTATTATTATAAAACAGGCAAATCTTCCTCTATTTAAACAACTTTATATATTTTTTCTGAATATTTTCCTTAGCTATGGAATTTGATTGCTATAAGAAGAGGTGGAAAGTTTTTAATTCCAATGGTAAATAACTAGCTATCGACAGGGTGACTCATTAGCTGAATCCATTATTTTCAGATGAATAGAAAGATCCAGATGGAATTGTGAGGAAGCAGTTCATTCCTTTCCTAGAGTTATCATCAGGGCTACTCAGCTCAGGGGAGCAGATTTTGTATTTAGTTTTGACTAAGAAAGTACAGGTCACATTTTGTTTCTTTTGGAAACTACTAAATAAATAAACACTGCATAGACCATTCTCTTTTTCTTAATTCCCAAGAATACAGAAACAATAAAAAACTTAAAATCTGCAAAAAAAAGCGATACAAATATTTTACAACTGTATACTATAAAAAGGTAATAACTTACAGTGAAATCAGATTTAGTACATATACATACATACACACACAAACATTTTTTCGTATGAAATGCTTATCGGCTCCTTAGTGAAGCTCTGACAATCAAATCCCATAAGTATTTTTTATTTTTACAAAGAATTGAGTCTGCCCTACTGAACCTGGCACTGTTTCTCTTTCGGTGAGGAACAAGGGGTTCTTGTAAGCTTGGTGTAAAAAACACGGGGGTAAATTTTATACAATTTGATTGAGAGTTTTAGTAATTGATTTTATATAGAATTGCTTGGAAAATTCACTTAATCATTCTGAAACTTAGATTTCTTTTCTGCAATAAAAGTTGATTCTGTGTTGTTATGAATGTATTAGGTAATGTCTATGAGCGGCTAACCCTTACTTGGCCCTTGTGATAGATGTCCAAAGATGCCTGGCCCGTTATTTTTTCATCACTGATAGTCAAGAGTGTTAAGCTAAATGACCAAAGCTTTAAATAAAGAATATTGCATCTCTGAGAAGCAAGATCTTTTAAGATGTAATGAACTAGCTTTCATCCCATGGAAGTAGTAAACGTCACTGAAGAATAAAGAGAGCTATTCTGACAAAACCATGATTATGGGGGATCTTAATTGAATAACAACAAGGGAAAGCATAGCCACTCAAGAACGTAGGAAAGGAAGGTGGGAGCCTGGTTTCCCTATAATAAAAATAGTGTAAAACTCAGGAACAGTATTGTGATTATCCTCTAAGCCTCATGCATTCTGAGGAAGTAGTACTACTCTCTTTCCTTTTATTTACTTATTTATTTAATTTTTACATTTGGTCCCTTCAGTCCCGAGTCAATTCTTTAGTGATTTAGGCTAGGTTAGGAGTAGATTAGGAGTGGGAAATGGATGGGTACTCATAGGCAATTCTGACTGTTAGTCTACTTTATGCTAACTCAGTCCAGGAGCCTATCCAGCAACATTTGAGTACAGGCTGACAGAAGATATCTGAATTCAAGAGGTAGTGGATGATATGGAGGCAATTTTATAATTTGCTTAAAATAAATGCACTTAAATAAATATGAATGTACTTTACCCTATGCCATTCTAAAACCATTGAAGCATTTATACATCAGAAACTGTCCACCAGTTTCTCCTGCATATATAAATCTGCGATTATCTTCTGAAATGCACCTTGATTGAGCACTGAGTTGGCTCAACGCACAGTTCAAAGCTCTATGAGAGATTGAAAAGGGAAGTCTTAGTAGCTATTCAAAATATCTGTACCAATAGGTTTCATGATATAATTCATTCTTAATGCTTAGCAGATATTTTATACACAATAGATGCTCAGTAACATTTGCAGTTGAAAGGAATAACACCTTTATGTTATTTATTGTTGTAATGGATGTAGTAATGTTTTCTGCCCAAATAATTACCACACT
Organism: Carlito syrichta; assembly: GCF_000164805.1. Taxonomy (NCBI): domain Eukaryota; kingdom Metazoa; phylum Chordata; class Mammalia; order Primates; family Tarsiidae; genus Carlito; species Carlito syrichta. The sequence goes on from NW_007232563.1 coordinate 250,598, forward strand.
GTAAAAGGCAAAGAGAAAACATTATGTTCATTTTATATTCTTGGTTTCTTAGGAGTTGATTGCATACTAGATGCTCAATAAAGACATTTTGTTTGGACCTGAGAAAATATATTCCCTCTAGAGCAGAACAATAGGAATGTTTATTGCTGATTCTGATTCGTTTTAAGATACAAAAAGGGGTGTTATCTTAGTTTCCATGAGAGCTAGATTCTAGAATCTTGGACCTTTCTTTATCATTCATTCATAGCCAACATTATAATTAATGTGCTTTGTTCTATTTTATGTAACCATTTTTTTTAAATAAAAGAAATTCATACTGAAGCCAGGTCTTAGAGACTTATCCATCTCAGAGCTACTTATCTTCCAGAGGGCAACGAAAATCGTGAAAATATAAAGTGACTAGCTATTCACCAGCTCAATCAATGATTGATTAATTTAATTGAATGATTCATAAGCACTGAAGGTGAGTGAGGAGAGTTGTCTTGCTAGGATTAAGTTGTGCTTTAATACATGAACTGAGTGTAAATCAGACACAAAAGCGGGCATTCTACATACCAGAAGAAAGGAGGATTGAAACAAGGTCTTGGATGCAGAGAGACACATGCATATTAATAGGGCAATGAGAACTTCTAGCCATGTTTGTAGAAGCAGACACCCGAGTCATTTATAATCTTGACAAAATTCATAGTCACTGCAGCTTTTAAATTTCTTATTCTGCTCTTTTTTCTTTCATTTTTCATACCTTGCTCAGTTTCCACTTCCTCTTAGAGAGACTGTGATGGATTCAAAAATATATCTCTATTTTCAGGTGAAGGTCATTTTCATTTTCATTGAGTCTACTATGATCCAGGCACTGGGCATACAAAATAAGAGACAATTCCCACTTTGTAGAAGTCCTGAGTCTATTAGGAGAGATGCAAAGGAGATGCATTCAGTATATTAGCTAAAACAGGGTAAAGGCCAGCTTAAACTGAAAGAGAGCAAAGAAGGATGTATATGTCTGTGTTTAAAGGAGAGTTAAAGAGGGGCAGTTCTTCAAACCAGCATGAGCTTGATCAAATAATTTTGAGCATGAAGGTAAATAGAAGAGAATAATATTCCAGGCAGGAGAAGTTTATGCACATGCAATTAGAAAGAAAACTGAGAATGAGGAGTGTATGTTTTCCTTTCTCTTTAACTTTTAAAATTACGTATTAGATGTATGTGAATATTTATAAAATATAAGTAAGATGCAAAGGACAACAATGCAATGAGGACTCTATCCCCTATCACATTCAACAGTGGCCATTTTAAACTCCATGGTGTGTACCTCCCTGTTTCATCTCCTTTTGAACCCACTCAGGAAACAATGTCCTGATCTATGTGTTTTATTATCTTGATATTCTTTATCCTCTTTTTTTAAAACCACACATGTTCCTATCTTTTAATAATATACTGTTCAACTTTTTATGCATTAAAAATGTATATAAGTGGAAACATACTGTATATTTTCTGTTCCTTTGTTTGAGTTTGTGATTTATCCATATTGTTGCACTGTATGAATATATCATAATATATTCACCCATTTTGGTATTTTGCTTATCTACATTTTTTCTACTGTGGGGCTATCACATACAGTGCTGTTATCATTATTCAAGGACATGTTTCTTGGTGCACATATATAAGAATCTTTCCAATGAAACATGCATATGAGTAGAATTTGGGTTCAAGGGTATGTATATGTCCAACTGTACTGGACAGGGTAATGCCAAATGTTATCTAAATTAATCATACCCAGTTTTATCCCCACCAGTAGTATGTGAGAGAGTCTATTGGTAGCAAATTCATACATTTTGTTTTGTTGAAAAATGTATTTATAATACTCCATTCTTGAAAGAGATATTTATTGTGTATAAAACTCCACATTGACAGTTACTGCCCATTTGACACTGAATATTTTATTATGCTGTACTCTGATTTTTATGGTTAAAGTTAATAATTCAGTTATCATTCCAATAATTGTTTCTCTGTAACTAATCTGTCTTTTTTTACTATGACTCGTTTTCTTTCTTTCTTTCTTTCTTTTTCTTTCTTTCTTTCTTTCTTTCTTTCTTTCTTTCTTTCTTTCTTTCTTTCTGTCAGAGTTTCACTCTGTTGCACAAGCTGGGGTGCAGTGGCACACTTATGGCCACCCCAGTGTCAACCAACTGGGCTCAGGTGATCCTCCAGCCTTAGCCTTCCAAGTAGCTGGAAATACAGTTGTGCACTACAATGCCCAGCTAATTTTTTTTTTTTTTTGCTATATAGTAGAGACAAGGTCTCACCAAGTGGTCCAGGCTGATCTTGAACCCCTGGGCTCAGGCAATTCCCTTGCCTTGGACTCCCAAAGTGCTGGTATTACAGTATTGTGGCTATTTCTAGAGTTGTCTCCTTGTCTTTGGTATGTAGCACTTCACTGTGGTTGCAAAATCAGTGTGCAATTTTTCTGAAATGATTGGGTTTTAACTGCTCACAGTTCTAGAAAATTCTCAGCCTTTATCTCTTAAAGTATAACCTTTTTAGATTCCTTATCTATTCTCATTCTGGATTCAAATTAAAAGTATATGAGATATTCTTTTGTATTTATTTTTTTCTACCTCTTTCTTTGACTCTCCACTTCTTTGCACTATATTTTTGATAATTTCAAAAGGTATTGCTTCAATTATGTTGTTAACGTTAACTCATTTTATACTTTTTCAAAATTTCTAATTCTAACTTTTTTATTTTGAGAAGACTTTTAAAATTTTTCTTTTATTTATTTTTTATATGTTTTTTAATTATAAAGATGTGGGGTACAATTCAGGGTTAGGTATACAAATGTTGATTATGCAGGTACTTTTGTTGATGAGGTATGCCCCCTCCCTCTCCTGGCAGTTTCCCTCAACTGCCAATCCCTTTCTTACATGATTATAATTGTTCAAGGTCCATTAATGAGTGATAACATATGGTACTCTGTTTTTTGTTTCTGTGATAGATCACTGAGTATGATCAACTCCAAATCCATCCAAGTGACTGTGAAGTCCATATGTTTGTCCTTCTTTATGGTTGCATAATATTCCACTGTATATATGTACCACATTTTCTTTATCCATTCCAGTTATGATGGGCAACATGGTTGGTTTCATGTTTTTGTTATTATGAATAGAGCTGCAACAAACATACTTGTGCAGGTATCTTTTTTGTAGAATGATTTGAGTTCCTCTGGGTATATTCCCAATAGGGGAATTGCTGGGTCATATGGAAAGTCAATTTCTAGTTCTTTCAGAAATTGCTCTGTCTTCCAAAGTGGTTGCACTAGTTTGCATTCCCACCAGCAGTGTAGAAGTGTTCCTTTTTCTCCAGATCCTCGCCAGCATCTGTTATTGTTTGTTTTATCAATGATGGTCATTCTTACTGAGGTTAGGTGGTATCTCAATGTGGTTTTGATTTGCATTTCTCTGGTGATGAGTGAGGCTGTGCACTTTTTCATGTGTCTGTTGGCTGCCCGTATATCTTCTTTTGAGAAGTGTCGATTCATGTCTTTTGCCCACTTTTTAATGGGGCTATTTGTTTTTTTCCTTTCTGGGTGTTTGAGTTCCTTATTGATCCTAGATGTTAGACCTTTGTCAAATATACAGTTGGAAAATATTTTTTCCCATTCTGTGGGCTGCCTCCCTGCTCTCTTGATAGTTTCTTTTGCTTTTCAGACGTTTGTTAGTGTGATGAGGTCCCACTTGTCTATCTTATGTCTTAAGGTTGGGGCATTTAGGGTTCTGATCAGAAATTGGCTGCCAGTTCCAATTTCGATAAGGGTGTCTCCTGCATTTTCTAAGATTCTTATAGTTTGAGGTTTTACATATAGGTCTTTGATACACTTAGAGTTAATTTTTGTATATGGCGATAGCTAGGGGTCCTGTTTCAGTCTTCTGCATATGATCAGCCAGTTTTCATAGCACTATTTACTGAACAGGTTTTCCTCTCCCCAGTGGTTGTTGTTAGTGGCTTTGTCAAAGATGAGCTAGTTGAAAAATTGAGGCTTTGCTTCCAGAATCTCTATCCTGTTCCATTGGTCTATATGCCTGTTCTTGTACCAATATCAGGCTGTTTTGATTACTGTAGCTTTATAGTAAAGTTTAATGTCTGGAAGCATGATACCTCTTGCTTTGTTTCTTTTGTCAAGGATTGTTTTGGCTATTTGTAGTTGTTTATGTTTGCATATGAATTTCTGTATTGTCATTTCCAGGCCTGAGAACAATTATGTTGGTAACTTATGGGTATTGCATTGAATCTGTAGATTGCCTTTGGCAGGATGGATATTTTAAAAATGCTGATTCTTTCTATCCATGAGCATGGAATATTTTTCCATTTGTTTGTCTCTTCTTAGATTTCTTTGAGCACTGTGAAATCTTATATTTTCTTACACTTAAAATCTGCCTTCTGAGTATATTGAATATACTTATTTATGTCCAGTTTTTTTTATAATTCCTATAGTAAACTATTTGTATATCTGGTTCTATGTTATATTTTTCTGCCTGCTCTTATTCACAGGTCCTTGTTTTCTTGTGTGTGCTTTGTGACTTTTGACTATGATGTCATAATCTAAAAACTAATTTTTATATTCTTTCATCTACAGTAGAAGGAAGGTTCTGAGTTCAGATGGTTTATGTTTGCTTTTGTGAGTATTTAGGGTATTATCAATATGAGACCAGTTATTATCTATTAGATTGTACTACAGAAAACTAGAGTCTGAAAAAGAGTAAAGTTCAGGGCAAGGATAGTCAAAGATCACTAATGGTAAGAAGGGTTATGTCATGTTGAACATTTGACACTTTACTCTGTAAATAATCAGCAGCCTTTCAATTGTCTTACAAAGAAGAAATAAATGAAAAACAAAGTCATTATTTGTGTTTTAGATAAATATTTTTGTGACAATTGTGGACAGTGGGTTTGAAACAGGGTAAAGCCACAGACAACGTTGCTTAAATGTCTCTTTAATGCAATATTTCTAACTAGAAATGATGAAACCTAAATTAGGGCAACTAAGTGAAATAATAGGGGAGGGGATGAATTTCGGAAATATCGGAAGGTAAAACAAACAATATCTGATGATGGATTGAAGAAGAACAATTCAGAAAGAGGGTAGATGAATTTTAGATAACACATAAATTCCTGGTTTGGGTAAATGGTTGCATATTGTGTTTACATATAGAGGAGAGCTTCTGCGTCTCTTCTGAAACTTCTTAGGTTAGTTTTGGTCTTTGAGGAAGGTCCACAGTACGGGGGATCTGCCCCTGCAGGTATCGGGGGTCTCTGATGGTGTGACGGCGTCAGTGATTCAAACTGGAGGGATAGATATAAAAAGAAAGAAAGGAGGGAGAAAGAAAGAGACTGGACTCCTGCTCAAGTGACCAGAAACCGTTTAATGGGTGTAATCCCAGGGCTTTTATCCCCAAACTCTGCAAAGTTATTATCACAGGAACTCCTGCTGCTATGGCTACACAAAAGGTAGCATGTGCCTTTCACATGACCAGGTCCAGCTGCACAGAGGACACCCCCCACTCTCAAGCAGATGTATTTTTCAAACATGAAGAAAAACATGAAGTTCTTATTCAGTTTCTATGTAGCCTTAATTGTTTATAGCTACATAACATCATTCAATGCTTACACCCGAAACCAACATAATGATATATTACCTTTTACTATTCTATGCTAATTCAAACTGGCTTCTATAAAACAGTTGGTGCTATGGTTACTCTCTCCTAGCACCAGCCAGCCTAATTCAAACTTCACTGGCTCCCCTGAATCAAACTGAACTAACCACACTTCTATAACAAAATGGTTACTTAAATTTTCTTATTCTATATAAACTATATTTCTAAAACCTATATCTGTAAATTTCTAAAATCACATCAAGAGAACCTGTGACTTGCACTAAGTCTCCTCAAAGTGACTCAAAGTTAAACTTAAATTGTTTAAAAGTAAAAACCATAAACCGTGGAAAATGGGAACAATTGACTCCCAAGTTAGCTGTGTTTGTTCTGGTTTCAGAGTCCTCTGTTAGAGTCAGCAGGAGCCTTTCCTGGTTGCTTGTGCCAAGTGGAAAAGGGGGAGAGAATGGGGTCAATAGCTCCCAAAGGCATCCTAGTGGTCTTGGGGTCAATGGCCCTTCCTGATCCTTAACGCTCAGTGGGCCTCCGTGGCCAACTCCCAACCACAGCATTAAAATTCTGTGACTACCAGGCATTGCTCATTTTTTTTCTGCAAATATTTATTGTGTCAATATGTGCCAGCCTCAGTTCTGTATTAATCTGATGCTGAGGGGATTGGTCAAGGCTATAACATAGATTTGGAAGTTATTGATAGAAACAGTGTAGGTAAAACCAAAAGTATTAGAAGGTAGACTAATGAACATTTCTTAACAAAGAGAAAAGGAGCACTTAAATGACAGAATCTTGAGGATGCGGAAATTTTAGTGGTTGGTTCGGTGGGAATCTGAGAAGGAAAAGACTGTAGGATGGTAAGTGCAGATATAAAGATGAGAGAAGAATTATAGAAGCCAAGGAGGTATGTACGTTACAAATTAAAGAACAAAAAAACCAAATATGAATTATGTAAAACAATTCATGGTAAATTGCATCAAATTTAGCAAGAAGTCAGGTGTGGTGGCTCAAGCCTGTAATCCCAGCATTTTGGGAGTTAGAGGCAAGAGGATTACCTGAGCTCAGGGGTTCGAGACCAGCCTGAGCAACACGGCAAGACCTTATCTCTACAATAAATAAAAAAATCAGCCAGGTGCAGTAGCACATGCCTGTAGCTCCAGCTCTTTGGAAGGCTGAGGTGGAAAGATCGCCTAAGCCCAGCAGGTCGAGGCAGCAGTGTCTGTGAGCATGCCACTGCACTCCAGTCTGGGGGATGGAGTGAGACTCCAACTCAAAAACAAGCAAAAAAATTAACAAGAAGTTCAGTAGTATAAATTACAAAAAGAAATTATTTGTTGATATGAAGCTCATTGATAACTTTAGTTAAAGTAGATTCAACAAAATACTCTGGTCAGAAAATATTTGGGGTATATTAAGAATTCAGTACAACAAAACATATGGATTCATCAACTAGAAATGTAGTGGAAAGTGAAAGGATAAAGAAAGACTAGAAGCTTAAGGTCTTAAAAAATGGTGTAGAGAAAACTTTTTTTTTCCAAACCATAGTAGAGATTTGCATATATTTACAATCTTCAATGGAAAGATTATTAAAATGTACTAGTAGTAGATCAATAAAATAGAAGGGAAAATATGGAATAATATTCAAAATGAGAAAGGATAGGGACAAGAATGCAGGCAAAGTAGATAAGAAGTAGGATACCCTTTCATGCAAGATGCAGATAACATTTATAGAAAAGAGGGCAGAAAGCTGGGGAAATTTACACCTAATCAGTTCTACATGTTTCACCTATAATTAAATAATGCCATATATATTTATAAAAGTACATTTACTATTTCATTTAATCATTATACCAAATCTATGAAGCAGCATCTTCTTCTTCTGTTCCTCCTCCTCTTCTATTTCTTTTTTACATGGAGAAGTAACTGAAGCATGGGAAAGTTTAAATAAATCACCCAATACCACAGTTAGTAAGGGGAAGAGTATGAATTTGACCCCAGGAAATGTACTCCAGGAGTAGCACTCCTAATCTGAGGCTTTCCATATATCATCCCATTAAATTCTCATATCAGCCCTAGATGATATTTACTGTTGTTTCTCAATATTATTCTTTACTTCCTGTCTCAAGTATGCCCCAGAAGGAAGAAAGTTTTTTGTGACCGCAACTTATGGATCTTCTGGATTTTAAATCAGAAATTGCAAATCAGGACTGCTCAAAGTAGACTCCAGCCCATTATTACTGTGGCCTTTTCTTACTGCCCAAGAATTTACTATCTGAAGGTCAAAGGGACCTGGTTACTCTGTAGGAAAAGTGTTAGAAGGAAATGAGAGGAAGATAAGATTCAGGGAAGGACCCTGTTAAGAGGAAAGCAATAAATTGGAAGAGAACAACATGTAACTAAAATAGAAAATTCTAGATAATAAATGCAAGTGAATTTGTGAAATGATATTTTTTTCCCTAAATGAATAATAAATTATATGTTTTGCCTCCCACATACAGATGGTATACGTTTCAATTACTGAGAAGTTGATGTAGTGATTAAAAATGTTTGAATAAAGAAATTATCTGTCATTTTAGTATCTCAATAAAGCAATTGCTTTCATTTTTGTATTTTATATATGTATAGTTTATGTGAAAAAAATTCATTATCTACTTGTATTAAAATAACAATGAACATTTCCATATAGCAAGTTAGTATCTTTTTAAATGAGTTTATCATACCTCATCAAGTAAATGTAAGTTTAGTATTAGACATTTTGGCTATCTTAAAATTTTTTTACTATTGTAGCTAATGCTGTGATGAACATATTGGTTTATATAACATTCTACCTCTGTTTTATGAGTTCCTTGGGATAAATACTCATGGAAAGGATGATTAGGCTAGAGGGAATTAACTTGCATGTTTTGTTTGTTTGTTTGCTACAGACCAGATAATTTGTAATATTTAATTTTTATTCATTTTAAGTGTTATTATATTTTATGTCCTCTTGAAAAGATACTTCATGTACCTCACACCTTTTGTGGGATACCAAGAGTTGAGAGTTCAAAGGCTAATCTGTTACTATAAAGAATTTCTGACGTTAGAGCAGAAACAAAGAAGAAACTAAGAGAGGCAGAACCTCTGGAATACATCTCTGTTGACACTCCTACCATATTGCATTCTTCTATTTATTGTCTCCCCTCACACACATACACCCTTCTACTAACCTACATATTCATAGACATGGCAGATGTGGTCACAGAAGTTCTTTACCAGCTCTTAGATGTAGTAACAAGCAGGTGCTTAATTTATAAGTAAGTGATTACTAAGGGAAGTGATGAATGGGGAACATTTCCTTTAGAATTTTCTTAGTTGAAATAATTTCCATTGGAGGTCTTGACATGTATTCTACCATTATTCCTATGTTCTCCTATGACATCCTTCTTTTTAAAGTTAAGCACAAATCGGGCATAGACTGGCTGTCAGTTCTGTTTTCTCTTGTTACATGGTATTGTCTGTACTTCCTTTCTTTCCTAGTTAGCTGAGTGAATGCAAACAATTAATTAGAAGACTGAAGGGAGGGAAGGCCTTTGAAAGTTGTGGTAACACAAGATTAAACAAATCAGGATTCTGCTTGAAGAAAATCCACTGGACTGTCTTTAGGGTGGGAATATGCCTCTAACATGGTAAGCTATAAAGATTGGGAGTTTGGTAGTTTCGCAGTTGGTGTTCACTATCCTGACTGATACACTTTATACAGTGATAAAAATAAATCCACAGGACTTTTTTGAACATCTCAAAATGATCATCCCCAAGCTAGAAGGTTGTAGCAATTCTTTAAGGAGCTCAGAATCAGGGACCAAGCTTCTGGCCTTTTTACTGAGTTCTGAGAACACAGAGCTATAAGCCTAATGAGGTTGTCATTGATTTTCAAACTACCTGAAAGATCTGGGATGTAGTATTCTGCATATAAATTGATAATTCTGCTTAGGTAAAAGGGCATGACAGCTTTGCCTTCAGAAATAAGTCTTCATTCTAGAAGGTTTTTGTTTGTTTTTTAATATCAGCACTCTTCAGCACAGTTACACAGACAAAGTGATTAGGTGCTACGAGTATGGACATGGCCTCTAGATTATTAAACTACTACATTCATACAAAATGAATAATCTGAATTCAATATCTGTAATGCCATGAGAGATAAATGACTGTGAGATCTCCCGCGTATGGGTATTCAGATGTGACTCTGGGGGAAAAACACCTCACATGGAGAGATATCTGCCTGAGGTGATTAGGCTGGAATTTAATTTCATTTAAATGTGTGAACACTTTTAATAAGGCTCTGGAGGTATTACGAAGTTTGCAGAATCCTTATATTTGAAAAATGTTTTATTTTGCTTGGTAACACGTAGAAAAGCCCTTATTGTGATTAGCATTTGAATAGCAGGATCATCTTAATACTCTTGTTATTAATATGACAGATTTGATTTTCTCAAAGGTGACAATTGAACCCAATTCTCAGATCAGTTAATCCATGTATTTATGTAAATTGAACTTTTCTACCTTGTAATTTGGTTCTGGAGTACATTGGATTTCTGCCTGCCCTGTGGGGCTCATATATCAATTTAAATCCCTAAGTTGCTGGCCTACTTTCTACCGAATATGAAGACTTAGGTTTCTTCCCTGAGTTTCGATAGTTGTCCTTGTATTTTATGCTGGCAACAGACAGTCAAATGTCATCTGTGGGCTCTGAACTTTCCATGAAGCTGTATCTGCCTTAGAGTCACATGTTTCACTTGGGTCCACATTTGCTTTAAATTAGTGATGATGGTACCTGAGCACTCATTGGTGCCTCTTACACTAAAGGGGGGTGTTAAATCAGAAAGAGAAGAAAGATGAGGATAACTTTTTTTAAAAAGTCTTCTCCTTGTACTTCACTCTTGGTGTTAGATTCCACAAGTTCCCTCTCTCTGAATGTATCACTGTTTCTTTTTCTTCCTAGGCGTTGTTCCTGCCCAATTCCATGGCCATTAGCTTCCTTCCTGCTTGGATCCATAAAATACAATTTCTGTCTTTAACTGAAACCATATGCCAGAGGTGAAGTCCATTGTTACTCAGTCTGTATTGTGTTATAGTTCAATAGGTGCATCTTATTTTTTAGGAAAAAAACAAAACAAAACCCTTCCCTTTGTTTAGAAGGCATAGGGCTTGTGCATTCACCTCTGAGTACAGAATGAGTGAAATCCTGAATGTTAGTATGTGACCAATAATAATCTGGACTGAAATTCAGATGTTTTAAAAAATGCCACAACCTCTCTCATTGCCAATCTTCCCTGTGTCTTCACCAATTGTTCAGATCAGCTTCCACTTGAGTCCACTACATTTAAACAGCATCTCCTCTCCAGTAAATTTCCAAAAGCACTGCATTTGGCCCTGCTGACTTCTCCAGTTTTTGTTGCCAGACTTTCTTCTGTATCTAATGGCATGCTTACTACACCACAAATGCCCCCACTTCTTTCTACTCTGTGATCATTCTCTGAACTTCTTTTCTTATTTTGGCTTGCCTGAATCTTATCCATTATTCCAAACTTAATTTAATTTCTACTTCCTTCAAATGAGTGTGAAAATCTTCATAAACTTCCTGACAAGAGGTATCTAACTACCGTTTGAACATCTCTAGGAAGACAAAAATATAACACTTCCGAGGGTTAGCCATCTTCCCATGGCCTCTGGTATATAGACTATATTGAGGACGTAGGCCTAGAAAACACATTTGTGATAAAGTACTCAACAGTAAATGTGGCAAAAGCAAAACAATTGGTGAGTGGGACCTAATGAAGGAGATTTTGTACACCTACTGAAAGTATCAATAGAGCAAACAGACAACCTACAGAATGAGAGAAAAATATTTGAAAACTATGCATTTGACTAAGGACTAATATACAGAATTTATAAGGAACTTAAACCAACAGGGGAAAAAAAAACAACTCCATTAAAAAGTGGGCAAATAACATGAACAAATACTTCTCAAACGAAGACATACAAGTGACCAACAAACATATGAAAAAATTTTCAAATCACGAATCAGTAGAGAAATGCATATCAAAAGCACAATGAGATACCAATTCACATCTTTCAGAATGGTTATTATCAATAAGTCTAAAATAACAGATGCTGATGAGACTGTGGAGAAAAGGGAATATTCATACACTTTTGCTGGAAATATTCTGTAGAAAGCAGTCTGGAGATTTTTCAAAGAACTAAAAATAGATTTACAATTCTGATCAGCAATACTAATACTGGATATATACATATCTAAGGGAGCATAAATCTTCCTACCAAAAAGGCACCTGCACTCGTACATTTATCATAGCACTATTTGCAACAGCAAAAATGTGGAAAATACATAAGTGGCCATCAGTCATGGACTGGATAAAGAAAATGTGGTACACATATGCTATGTAATACTACACAGCCATAAGTGAAAGCACTGTCATGACCTCTGCAGCAACATGAAGGCAGCTGGAGGTCGTTTTTTTTGTTTGTTTGTTTGTTTTGTTTTTTTTAAAGATGTGGGGCACAATTCAGGATTAAGTATAAAAGTCATTGTAAAAGTAAAGTTTGGGCCTCCCTTTGGTCCCCAATTTGCCTGGCTTAAGATCAAGTGCCCCCCAACCCTGGCAGTATCCCACTACTACCAATCCCTTTCTTATAGTATTGTGGTAAATGTTCAGGGTGTGCTTATGAGTGAGTTCATGTGGTACTCTTTTCTTTGTTTCTGTGATAGATCACTGAGTATGATAGACTCTAAATCCATCCAAGTCACTGCAAAGTTCATGTTTGTCATTCTTTATGACTGCATAATATTCCATTGTGTATATGTACCACATTTTAAAAATCCAGTCCAATTTCAATGGGCAGCATGGTTGGTTCCATGTTTTTGCTATTGTGAATAGAGCTGCATGCGTGTGCAGATATCTTTTTGGTAAAATGATCTGAGTTTCTTCAGGTATATTCCCAGCAGGGGGATTGCTGGTTCATATGGAAAGTCAATGTCTAGTTCTTTTAGAAATCACTACACTGTTTTCTAAAAAGGCTGTACTAGTTTGCATTCCCACCACCAGTATAGAAGCATTCCTTTTTCTCTGCATCCTCACCAGCATATTTTTTGTTTTATTAATGATGGTCATTCTTATTGTGGTTAGGTGGTATCTCTGTGTGATTTTGATTTGCATTTCTCTGATGATGAGTGAGGCTGAGCACTTTTTCATGTGTCTGTTGGTTGCCCATATATCTTCTTTTGAGGAGTGTCTATTCATGTCTTTTGCCCACTAGTTAATGGGGATGTTTGTGTTTTTCCTTTCAGCATGTTTGAGTTCCTTTTAGATCCTGAATCTTAGGCCTTTGTCAAATATACATTTTTTTTTCCCATTCTGTGAGTTGTCTCTCTGCTCTCTTGATGGTTTATTTTGCTTTGCAGACGCTCTTACATTTGATGAGGTTCCACTTGTCTATCTTATCTCTTATGGCATGGGCACTTGGGGTTTTGTACAGCAATTGGTTGTCAGTTCCAATTTCTATAAGGGTGTCTCCTGCATTTTCTAAGGCTCTTATAATTTGAGGTTTTACATTTAGATGTTTGATCAATTTAGAGTTGATTTTTGTGTATGAGAGGTAAGGGTTCTATTTCAATATTCTGCATGTAATCAGCCAGTTTTCCCATCATCATTTACTGAATAGGCTCTCCTCTCCCGAATGGTTGTTTGTGGAGGCTTTGTTGAAAATGAGTTGATTGAGGAATTGAAGTTTTGCTTCTGGAATCTCTATTCTGTTCCATTGGTCCATATGCTTATTCTTGTACCAATACCAGGCTATGGTAAAGTTTAATGTCGGAAGAATGATACTTCCTGCTTTCTTTCTTTTGCTGAGGATTGTTTCAGCTATTCATGGTCATTTATATTTTCATATGAATTTCTGTATTGTCATTTCCAGGTATGAGAAGAATGATGGTAATTTAATGGGCTTTGCATTGAATCTGTAGATTGCCTTTGGTAGGATGGACATCTTAACAATGTTGATTCTTCCCATCCAGAGCATGGAATATTTTTCCATTTGTTTGTGTCTTTTTGGATTTCTTTGAACAATGTTTTATAGTTTTCATTGAAAAGTTCTTTCACTTGTCTGGTTAAGAATATGCTGAAGTATTTCTTTTTTGTGGCTATTGTGAATGGGGTTGTGCTTTATATTTGGTTCTCTGATGATTGTTGTTGTTGTATAAGAACGCAACTGTCTTTTGCACATTTATTTTGTATCTTGAGACTTTGTCAAAGTCCTTTATCAGTGAAAGCAGGTCTTTGACAGATTCTCTTGGGTTTTCAAGTTATAGGATCATATCATCAGGGATGACTTAACTTCCTTTTTCCCTATTTGGATGCTCCACATTTCCTTGTCTTGTCTAATTGCTCTAGCTAGAACTCCTTCCAACATAATGTTTGAACAGGAGGAGTAAGAGTGGGCAACTTTGACTTGTTTTGGTTATCAGAGGAAATGTTTCCAGTTTCTGTCCATTTAGCAGTGTGATGGTTGTGGGTTTATTGTAGATGGCACTTACTATTTTGAGGTATGTTCCTTCTATGTGTAGGTGTTTGAGAGTTTTTTTTTATCAAGAAGGGATGCTGGATTTTACCAAAAGTTTTTTCTGCATCTAATTATATAATCATGTGGTTCTTGTTTTTGCATCTGTTGATGTGTTTAATTCCATTTATTCTCTTATGGATGCTGAACCAGTCCTGCATCCTGGGGATGAAGCCTACTTGGTCATGGTGGATGATTTTTGAGATGTATTTTTGGTTCAAATTTGCTAGAATCTTGTTGAGAATTTTTGCATCTATGTTTTCCAGAGATATTGTCCTGTAGTTCTGTTTTTATGTTGGATCTTTACCTGGTTTGAATATCAATGTGATGTTAGCTTCATAAAATGATCTGGGGGAATTCCATCTTTCTCAATTGCTTGGAATACTTTTTATATTTGTCCCCCCTCTTTTAATTTTCATTTAAAATTGTGGAGTATACTTCAGGGCTAGGTCTACAAATATTCACCGTGCAGGTACCCTTATCGATAAGGTATGCCCCCCCTTCCCCAGACAGAGATCAACTACTGTCAATCCCACTTACCTACCCCCCTGCCCCCCACCCCACAATTTCCCACCACTTTCAATCCTTTTCTTATAGTAATACAGTAGCTATTCAAGGTCCACTTATGAATGAGGACATGTGATACTCAGCTCTTTGTTTCTGTGAGTGATCACTCAATATTATAAACTCTAATTCCATCTGGGTTGCTGTGAAGTTCATGATTTTGTTCTTCTTTATGGCTTCGTAGTATTCTATTATGTATACGTACCACATTTTTAAAATCCATTCCTCTTTTGATGGACAACATGGTTGGTTCCATGTTCTTGCTATTGTGAACAATGCTACAATAAACATAAGTATGCAAGTATCTTTTTTGTAGTGTGATTTGAGTTCTTCCAGATATATTCCCAGTAGGGGGATTGTGGGGTCATATGGAAGGTTGATTTTTAGAACTTTTAGGAATCATCAAACTGATTTCCACAGAGGCTGACTAGTTTACACTCCCACCAACAGTGTAGAAGTGTAACTTGAAATAATTTTAATAGTATTCGTATCAGTTCCTCCTTGCCCATTTTGTAGAATTCCACTGGAAAGCTGTCTGGTCTAGGGCTTTTATTTGTAGGTAGTTTTCAATGTCCTGGGATGTTATTGGTCTGTTTATTGTCTCAGTGTCTTCTTGTTTCTATATTGGGATGTTGTGTGAAATCAGAAAGTCCTCCATTTCATTTAAGTTATCAAGTTTGTTCCCACACAGGTATGCATAGCAATCTGTGATAATCTTTTTTATTTCTATGGGATCAGTTGTGATTTGATTTTTTGTATTTCTGATTGTGTTTATTTGGGTTTTTTAAAATCTCTTTTTCTTGGTCATTTTGGTTAAGGATCAATCAAACTTGTTTATTCCTCTATGATATTTTTGTCTTCTATGGACTGTTTTGGGGCTTTTACTTTGGTGATCTGGATTCTTCCGCTGAACTTAGGGTTTTGGTGGTCTAGTCTTTCCAACTCCCTTAGGAATTGTGATCTTTCCATTTTCTTGATGTATGTTTGTAGAGATATAAATTAGCATCATAGAACTGTTTTCATGGCATCATAGAGGTTTTGGTAGGATACTTCTTCATTTTCATTTGTTTCTAGAAATCTTTTAATTTCTGGTTTGATTCCTGTGTTGACCCTGTAGTCATTCAGCATCATGCTGTTTAGTGCCCATGTCTTTGTGGGTTTCAGGGGAATTTTTTTGATGTTGATACTTATTTTATTCCACTGTTGTCTGAGAAGCTACATGGCAATATTTTGATCTTATGAAATGTGTTTATGCTTGACTTATGGTCAAGAGTGTGATCGATCTTGGAGTATGTTCTATGTTGTGATGGGTAGAATGTATATTCTGTGGCTATTGGGTGGATTTTTCTGTAGTTATTTATTAAGTTAATTTTATTGAGCATCAAGTTGAGGTTCTGGATCTCTTTGTTGATTTTTGCCTCAATGCTCCATTTTGGGTTGTTAGGGTATATAAGTCCTCAGCTATAATAGTGTTAAAGTCATTATATTTTTTTAGTTTACTTAGTAGTTGCTTTATAAATGCTGGTGCTCCTGTGTTGGGTGCATATATGTTTAGGATGAATATTTCTTGTTGATGGATTGAACTTTTACCATTATGTAATGTCCTTTTGCATCTTTTAAAATTTTTGATAGCTTAAAGGTTGTTTTGTCTGATATCAAGATCACAGCTTCTGCCTTCTTTTTGTTCCATTCACCTGGAAACTAATTTTCTATCCTCTAACATTGAGTATGGGTGTGTCCCTTGTGGTGAGTTGAGTTTCCTGGATGCAGCAAATTATTGGGTTATGGGATTTTAATCAGTTTGCCACTCTGTATCTCTGCAGTGGTGCATTTAGTCCATTCATGTTCAGGATGATTATTGAAATATTTATCTCTATCATGAAGTTCTTATAAAGTTTTTGTTTGTTTGTTTTATTTTATCTTTTGGGTTGATGTATTGTGTGTTTTAAATTTGCAGTTGTGATGTATTCTTTGTTGATTCTGTGTTCTGTTTTTCTCTTGGGAAGTGCATGGTCATTTTTTTTTTCCTTCCTTCTGTGCTTAGTACCTTTTTAAGTATCTCCTGTAGATCTGGTCTGGAAGCTGCATAATCTCTTAGGTATTGGATGTCTGGGAAGGATTTTAATTCTCCATCACCTATGAAGCTGAGCTTGTCTGGGCAGGGAGTTCTTGGCTGAAATTGTTTATCTTTGAGGACATTGAATATTTGGCTCCAGTTCCATCTAGCTTGTAGTGTTTCTGCCGATAGGTCTGCTGCTATACTGATGGTTTTCCCCAGTATATGTTATTCTGACCTTTCTCACTAGCTTCTTTTAGAATTTTTTCTTTTGTGCCTATTTTGTGTAGGCAAATTACTATATGTTTAGGGGTTGATCTTCTCATTTGATGTCTTGTTGGGGTTCTCTGTATCTCTTGTGTTTGGACAGTCCCATCTCTGGTGAGATGGTAAAAGTTTTCTTGAATAACTTTCTGGAATACTTTCTCCAAGGTGTTTTTATTTCCCTTTCTTCTTCTGGGATATCAATCAGGCATAGATTCAGTATTTCCCTTTCTTCTTCTGGGATATCAATCAGGCATAGATTCAGTATCTTGATATATAATCCACATCTCTTGGAAGCTTTGTTCTTTCTTTCTGAGTTTTCCTTTTATATTTTTTACAGATTGGGTTAATTCCACATTTTGGTTTTCAAGTTCTGAGATTCTTTCTTCCACTTGATTAATTCTGCATTCCATGCTTGTCATCTTGTTATTTATTTCCTGGATGAAATTTTTTACAGGCAAAATCTCCATTACAAGTTCTTTTCGTGTTGCATCTTGTCTTTCTTAAGTCTTATTCATGCTTTCCATCCATTCCCTAATCTCTGTTGTATTCTTGGGCCAGTCATTGGTGACTTCCATTGTTTGGCTCTGACTCTGACTTTTCAGGTATTTTCTCTTTGTAACACTGAGAATTACCTGTGTACTTCCATTGATTTTTCCTCATTTGTGTCAGATCTATTTCTTTTCTCTTTTGTTCTGTTATTTGGTAGCAGTGAGAAGAGTTTTCACTTCTGATGCTTACTCAACCCTCTATTCTTCTCTGATTAGCACTCTGAAACAAGACTGTGAGTGGGAAGTTTTGCTGTCTGTCTCTTGTGGTTTGTAAAGTCAAATAAGGTGAATAATGGAGAGCTAGGATTCAGAAACTTTCTGCAAAGCACAATAGTCACACACACACACACACACACACACACACACACACACACACACAAATTCCCAACCTGAAATGAAAGAAAGAAAAGAAAAGAAAAGAAATAATTCTAATCAAACCCTCATACATGTATTCATGTATGGGTTCCATGATATCCACTTTCCACCACTATTCTATATGGCAATGCAATAGGTATGTGTGTGTACCCCCTGAGTCTAAGATACAGTAATAGCAATGAGAAGAACAGAGAAAAGTAGAATGAAATAAGATGAGCAAAAATTTTTAAAAAGTTGAACAACAAGAGCAGAAACCAAAGCAAAACACAATTAAACACACACGCACACACACACACACACACACACACACACACACACACACCAAAACAAACTGGAATAACAGCAAAACAAAATAAAACAAACAACAACAACAAAAACAAGAAAACCAAGCATACACACAAATGCCCAACTCAAAATGAAAGGAGAAGGAAAAGAGAAAGAAAAGAAAAAAAGTAATTCTAATCAAACCCTCACACATGTATTCACACACAATTAAACTAAAAAAAAAAGAAGAACAAAAATCAAAACCAAATTAAAAAAACTGAAAGATGAACACTCAATCTTTCATGTACATATATAAACAGAAAACAAAAAACATAAGAAGAAAGGAAAAAAAAAAGAAAAAATAAGAAGAGGGGATGTATACTGAACCCTCACATACATATTTATGCACAAAGGAAAAATATTTAAACGTTAAACAAATAAACAACAAAAAACCTGCCCTCTTGTGGCAGTCTCTGTAGTTGTTCCTCTCAGCTGCCCCTCTGATGTTTCCTGCAGAGCCTTGACGTCATTCACAATCTCCCCAGTGTCCAGTTCAGGGAAAGAGGAGGGGCAGTGGGGGTGGGTGGGACTTCAGTCCTCCTCTCCCACTCTTATATGGTCGGGGGATCCCCTCCCATGAGGAGGTGTGGGATTGTCTCTTCCCAAGGTATTAGTGGTGGTGATGAGGGGTCCTCCAGCCAGGTTTATACTGGAGTGAAGTTCTCCTATTGCAGTTGATGGCCAGGTTCCACCTGGGTTCATCCCTCTCATTTGTGTCCCAGTTGTGTGGGTCTGACATTCAGAGGATTGCTGGGGAGGAGGGTGTCAGGTCAGCCCCAGACTCACCACTGATCTCTTTGGAGGTCTTCCTTGTCCTTTTCTGGCCACACCTTTTGTTCCACAGCTGAATCAGGGTAGGGGATGGGAAGCCTGGAACTCAGCACTCATCCTACCCCTCCAGAATTTGTGGTTTCAGGATATACCTTCTGGGTCACAGTCATCCCCTGAGTAGTTAACCTGCCAGTCACAGAGATTGATTTGGGTCTGTCTGTCCATGGTGAGCAAGCCAGAGCACTGCCCCGCCCAGTTTTCAAGATAGTGGCAGGGTGCCTCTTTCATCTTTTTCTTGGCTCCCTTGGTGTGCTCCCTCCACAGCCGCTGCTGCCAGTGTTAGACCAGGCACTGCAGTGATGAGGCAGAGCCTGGAGCCAGCAGGCTCTCCTGGCAGCTTCTTCTTGAGAAGGGCTTTGTTGATTTAAAAAAAATGGCACTTGGCTTCAGGAAGCACTGGGGATGAAGCAGAGCAGCTGCAGTACCAGCTGCTTCACCATGAGAGCCCTGGCCACATGCTCTGGAGTCCCTATTCAGTCAACCATTCACACGTCCACTTACTCACCAACACATATGCAAAATTTTCCATACACTCCTTCACTCACTGGGACTCACTTAGTCTGATTGGCTCTGTTTCTATCTTCCCGAGAATCTCTGGAGGTCATTCTTCTAAGAAAAGAAACACAGAAACAGAAAACTGAATACTGCATGTTATCACTTATAACTGGAAAATAAACACTGGGTACATATAGGCATAAGAGTGGAAACAATGAACACTGAGAACTCCCAAAGGGAGAAGGAAGGGAGAGAGAATGGTTGAACAACTACCCATTTGGTACCATGTGCATTATTTGGGAGATGGGCTAAATAGAAGCCCAAACCTCACCATCACAAAATATATCTATGTAATGAAACTGCATGTGTACTTCTTAAATCAATAAAAATAAGAAAGAAAAGGAGAAAGAATGAAAAACAGAAAGATAAAGAGAGAAGGAGAGAGGGACAGAGGAAGGGAAACAGAAAGGGAGGGAGGGAGTTCAGAAGGAAGGAAGGAAGGAAAGAAAGAAGGAAGGAAGGAAGGAAGGAAGGAAGGAAGGAAGGAAGGAAGGAAGGAAGGAAACCTATTTGACTATGTTATAGTGTTAGGACATTTGCAAGATTAGAATAGAGCAAGAAATGAGTTAAATACTAGGAAATCTGGGTTCTAATCCTCTCTCAATCATTAATCTGAAATATGACCTTGGTAAACTTATTTCTCCTTTTCATTTCATTTTTATTTTTCGGCAAAAGAGAATTCTATAGAATAAACTCATACAAAGTTATCAAAAAGCTGAATTTGTTATAGTTTTAGAATAGTGCTATTTTATACTTTTCACCAGGGCTTGTATAAAAATCACTGTGTATCCTCCAAACTTAGTAAACATATTAAAGTTATTAGTTAATGTGTATCTTAAAACAGAATAAATGCATAAGGATATATGTTAAACTACATTTGAAAATAAGTCTCATTATTTTAGAAGCACACCATTAATTCACCCTTTGAATATGTGGCACTTTTCCTAGTATTTTGACAGTAAACATTTTGTTCTCTCTGTTCTCTTTTTTTGACAAATAGTTTCCTGCTATGCCTGCACACTATATATCAAAATAAAATACACCTAAATATAAAATGTAAAACTTGTGTTGGTGAAAATGGTGCAAAGTTTGTAAGGTATTATGCTGGCAGGTCTAGGGTTTACCAAAGGACATCCAAAGGCATGCCCATCCCAAACTAATAGAAAAGAACTTCTACACACTGTGGGGTACTACTGAGAACTTCTGTTACTTTAAATATTTCACAGTCTGAGAGCTGTTGGTTGTACTCTTCTGTCTCTCTGAGGTTTGTTAAGTCCCCTTGAGAATTGGGAAACAGGAATATTGGTGCAAGAATGATATATGAGTGAAGAAGTGGAAAGTCTTTGTGGTAAAGTTTTGATAAAGTGACCCTTGCAAACAGCCAGCAGCAATTCTGCTGGGCATTTGAAGAATCAGGTGAATTCAGTTTTCAAACACTAAAGAAAGATGAAATTCTTTCTTCTAAGCTGGTCTGAAGGGATAGTGAAATGGCCCTGCCAGGGATAGAGAAGTAGGATCACAGGCTACTGCTGACAGTGACTACTAACAGGCTGTAGTTTTTGTCACGTCACACTGCCACATGCACCTTATTGCTGACAAAGATATTGACCTTTGGTAGGCTTGATTCACTGAAATGAGAGGCCAGAAGGAAACGCATTTGCATAATGTAAAGAGTGTATGTGTTACTGCTAGAGATGAATGTCATGTATAATAAAAATGCTAAGCATTCTGTCTTTCCTAACTAAATGCATAACCCTAGGGTCAGTCACAACCAAAGTACAAAACCTCAGAGCATAAATTGGATGCAGACCTGGTGAAATTTTCAGCCTAAAGTCGAAGCCCTCCTTGGTATAGAAGAGGGGTTACAATACATACAGTGGAAAAGTTTGAAATTAGAAAGCAAATCCTGCCTCTGTACTTACTCATTGTGATCCTTAACACAAGTCATTTATTCTTCTGAGTTTCAGCTCCAAACACATGAAACGGAACAAAGTTGTTATGGCGGCTGAATAATGGAACAATATAAACCATGTTTGAATTATGAGCAGTTCTATTTTTAATTTTTTGAGGAACCTCCATACTACTTTCCATAATTATTGTACTAATTTACATTCCCTCCAGTAGTTTTTCAGATTTCCTCTTCTCTACACCTCCACCAACATTTTGCAAAAGATTTTTTTGAGAGCAGTCATTCTAACTGGAGTGAGGTAATATTTTATTGTAGTTCAGATTTATATTCGTCTGATCATTAGTGATGTTGATCATTTTTGCATATATCTGTTGGTCATTTGTATGTCTTCTTTTGAGAAATGTCTATTCAGGGCTTCTGTTTCTTTTTTTACTAATTTTATTTGTTATTAAAATATAATGGTTGTACATATATTCAGGGTACATTTGATAATTTAATACATTCGTATGATTTGTAAAGATCAACTCAGTACAATTGGAATATCCATCACCTTAAATATTTATCTTTCTTTATTCTGAATATATTGGAATTAACTCTTCTAGATATTTTGAAGTGTATAATAGATTATTATACATTTGTCAATTTTAATCAGGTTATTTGTTTTGTTTTGAGATGTATGAGTTCATTATGTATGTATTTGGGATATTAACTCATTATTAGACATAGTTTGCAATGAATTTTCACAATCTGTAGGTTTTCTATTTGCTCTATTGATTGTTTCCTTTGTTGTGCAGAAGACTTTTTGCTTGACATAATCCTATTTGCCTGTATTTGCTTTTGCTGCTTGTGCTTTTGAGGTTTTATTTTTTAAATTCTTGTTTAACCAATGTCAACACATTTTTCCTATGCTTCCTCTAGTAGTTTAATAGTTTTAAACGTTACATATATATCTTTAATTCCTTTTGAGTCAAGCGTGTTTATGCTGAGAAATGAGTGTCTAGTTTTATTTTACTGAATGTGGATATCCAGTTTTCCCAGAACCATTTATTAAAGAGACTGTCCTTTCTTCTCCATTGTGTATACTTGGCACTTTCATCCCAAACCAGTTGGCTGTAGACACTTCAGTTTCTTTCTGAACTTTCTATTCTAATTTACTGGTCTTTGTGTCTATTTTTATGACAATACCATGTTTCATTGGTTATTACAGCTTTGAAGGATGTTTTAAAGTCAGGTAGTGTGATGCCACCAGTTTTGTTCTTTTTGTTCAAGATTGCTTTTACTGTGTGGGGGTTTTTGTGAGTCTATATACATTTTAGTTTGTTTTTTAAAAATATTTCTGTGATGAACGTCATTGATATTTTGATGGAGATTACATAAAACTATCATATACTCACCACTGAGTATTTATACAAAAGAAATGAAATCAGTGTGTTGAAGAGATATCTTCCTTCTGATGTTTATTGCAGAACCTTTCACAATAGCCAAGGTGTAGAATTAAACTAAATGTTCATTAACAAAGTGTGGGATAAAGAAAATGTGGTATATATACACTATGAAATACTATTTAGCCACAAAAAATAATGAAATCCTGTCATTGATAGCAAAATGATTGAAGCTGGAGGATATTATATTAAGTAAAATAAGCCAGGCACAGATAGACAAATACTACACAATCTCACTCATATATGGAGTCTTAAAAGTTGTTCTTACAGTGATTACCAGAGGATGGGAGAGGCAAAGGAGGAATAGATGGTAAGAGAATGGTCAGTGGGCTCTGTTGTGTTATTGCAAAATAGGGTGACTAGAATTAACAATAATGTATTGTGTATTTCAAAATAACTAAAAGAAAGATTTTTGAATGTTCTAATCACAAATAATTGATAAATGTTCAAGGAAATGGATATGCTAATTACCTTGATTTAATCATTACACAATGCATACTATGTATCAAAACATCACACTGTACCACAAAAAATGTATTATTATTATTGTGTCATTCATAAATCAATGGTTATGATCTGTCCTGAGCATTTTTTAAAATTATTAATGTCACAGAATAGAATACGTGTGTTATTTACTCTGGGTCTTCCAAGAAGCAGGCATGGAGAAGGGTTTAAGAGTACAAGTGTTTACTTGGGGAAATTCCCATGTGGAAGACAATAGGGAGGAATCTGGGAGAGGCTGAGAGAGCTGGCAGACCTTGACGCAAGTATGAGCCTGAGTGAAGGAGAGAGGGAGTAAGATTGGACTAATGAGACACAGATTTCTGTGCAGTCTAAAGTTTGGCTAAGCCATCCAGGAATCTGAAAACTAAGAAGCCAGTCAGGGAAGTTCTGAGTCTCCTAAGAATTAGTCTGCCTTAATATCTCGTTTAAATTTGGTCATCTGCTGGGAGATGCATGACTTCTGTGCAAACTTAGCAATGAACACCAAAGTGCAGCATCTATGTCAATTATACTCTTTATGATCAGATTTCTACCACATATATTTTATACTCAAGGGCGTTTTCTCAGAAGAAGAAAATAAGAAGGGACCAGCCATAAAGAGATGTAGGGCACAGTGGTAGGCAAAGGGAACTGCTACCATAAAGGTCCCAAGGCAAAATGTGTCTGGTCTAGGAGATCAATGTGCCTAGAAAACAGCAAGTGAGAGAAGAGCTGCAAGAGATGATGTCAGGGAGGTACACAAAGGTTAGATGTTGTGTTACCATGTGTAGCTTAGTTAAAAAAAAAATTAGAGATGAGATCTTGCTATGCTACCCAGGCTGGTCTCGAACTCTTGGCCTCAATTTATCCTCCCATTTCAGACTTCCAAAGTATTGGGGTTACAGGTATGAGCCACAAAAACTCTTTAAGGAAAGACCATGGCATACGTAACTGTTGAACCTACCTTAACATTTAACACAGCACTTTAGTCAGAGAAAGTTCTTGGAGCTAGCTAGTTGCTTGAGTAAGAGTGACATTATGTAATGATAAGCAGTGCAAGTAGGAGGAGCAACAGAAAATAACAGTCACACTGTTTAACCTATGTGGATGTCTCATCTCACAAGTGATAAGTAATGTTTCCTTTTTCTTTTTCAAGTGAGTTTAGAGGCCACTTCTGCAAGAAACAGAAATAACTGGAGTAACTTGGTACTGTTTGGGTCTCCTAAAGAAATCCTTTATTCCCAAATTTTCTAAAGTATAATTTAGATACATTTAAAGTGTAACTTTGTGACAGAATATAATCTTTAGACAAATTTGTAATTTCTTGGTTCTGTTCACTTGACCTGCAATTCTCATAAAATCAGTTTTATAACTGGCAGTTACCAATTAAGAAACTAATTTTAATTAAGACCAATATACACACGGAGTAGAAAGTATATTTGCTATTTGAATAGCATAGGTGGAGTATATGTCTATCAGTACAATGGTATGATTTGAAGATAAATCATTTGCTTCTGCCTATGTATACCTGTCTTATTATATGCCAGGAAACTCCAGGTGTAAATTCTGACAAGGATTTTATGTATTTTTCTATCATTTAGTTTGTGTAACAGGTGTTAGTGGCTTTGGAAATGAAGGCTACATCATCTGTGTTGCCATACTCCATCAATTCGGAGATGGTGAGGACCTAAGGGAGTTTGGCCTGGAGAAAACACTGATGACAAGTGAAACATCAATAAATATTTGATGCACTGTCATGTGGAACAGGAAGCAGCTTCTTTTGTCTGGCTCCAGCAAACAGAAGTATAACTAATATATGGGAATTATATGGAGGCAGATCTGCACTCAAGATTAGAAAGAACTTTGGATCAGTTCTCGTCAATTCTTTGAAACCGAAGAGGGCAATTGCATAAGGTAGTCAGTTCTCCAGTAGTTAGAGCATCAAAGAAGAGACTAGAAGATTTTTTTCAAGAGTAATTTAGGAGAGTTCTTATGGTGTATACATCCTGGGAGTAGATGATCTTCAATGTGTGTTCCAGATCAAAGTGACTGAAGTTTTTAAAGATTTAGGCAAGAATGGAGGTATACCATAAAGGAAGGGCAGCATATCTCTCTATTTCTCTCTCATTCCGCATGCATACCACTATAAGCATGTGTCACTATTTTCAAGTACATTGAAAAATGTGGCCCTAGACTGAATAATCAAGGCCATCTCACAAAGATCGAGATATTTTCAGAAGCTCAGTTAACCTTGGCTATACAGGTTGAGCATTCCCTATCCAAAGTGCTTGGGATTGGAAGTGCTTTGGATTTGGTTTTTTTAATTTTACATTACTTGTGTATACATAATGAGATATCATAGGGATAGTACCCAAGTCTACACATGAAATTTGTATTTTATATATATCATACTTATACGCATAGCCTGGAGGTAATTTATAGAATGTTTTTAGCAAGTTTGTGCATGAGGCAATGTTTGTGCAGATCAAGTCATTAGAAAGGAAAGGTGTCACTATCTCAGTTACCCATGTAAACAAATTGTGGTTGTTTGTCATCACCATCATTCCTGACTCTGAATTAGTATGTTATCAATAAACAATAATTTTCTTATTCACAAATAAGAGAAAAATTAAAATGTCCTAGGTAACGTGTAGCATCACGTCAACACTTTAAAAGTTTTGAATTTTAAAGCATTTTAGAGTTTGCATTTTTGGATTAGGATGCTTAACCTGCATCTAATGTTTTAGTTCCCCTAAACATATTTAAGTCAGGTAATATATTGTCTTTTCCTATGTTCTCATCTCTTCTCCTATAACCCTACTTACTTTTACTCCTCTCTTTATCAAATCTTTGAAAAATAGCATGCTATCTGACATTCATTTTTATGGTAAAAAAACATTTTCTATATTCCTAAATATATTTTCTAAATCTCTTTTCTGCCTCCCATTATAGCAAAAATAGAACTCTGTTCTGCATCTTTTGTTGGTCTTGCATTCTTTCAAGGTGAGGATTCCTTATTTCATAGGACACATTTGCCATATTTTGGGGAGCTGGAATCTTTTTTCTCTTTTTCCCATAATTTTAGTTACAAGTAATTGTTAACAGAACTATCACTGTTCTGTTAAGGGCCTGCTTCATGCCTCATGATACCCTGTGAACTTTCTCAGAAAGTTCCTCATTTTATTCACCTGTTCACCTGAGGTCAAAATCCTTCTTAAATTCTGCTTTTACACAGAGCGAGCCTACTATTTATTTTGAAATAATTATCCTTCCCTTGGATATATACCCAGAACTAGGACTGCTGCATTATCGGGAAATTCTATTTTCAACTTTTTTACTAATTTGTTACCAAAAGTGAACAAGTGTTCCTTTTCCCCCTCATCTTCTCCAACACGTATCTTTCGTTTTTGTTGTTTTCTTTTGATAATAGACATACTAACAGGTATGAAGTGATATCTCATTTTGGTTTTAATTTGCATTTTCCTGATAGTAATGTTAAATGTATATCTTCTTCTGAAAAATCTTGTTCTGATTATTATTGCTTTGTAGTATATTTGAAATCAGGTAGTCTAATGTCTCCAGTTTTATTCACTTTGCTAACGATTGCTTTGTTCATGGTCTATTATAGTTTTACACAATTTTTAGTATTTTTTTCTATTTCTGTATAAATAGCTATTGAAATTTTGGTAGGGATCACAATCAATAGTGATCTTTAAACAATATGAACATTTTTACACTATTAAGTCTTTCAATTCATGAACACAGAATAACTTTCCATATATTACTATCATTGCTTTCACCAACATTTTGTAATTTTCAGTATAAAAATTTTTTACATCCTTGATTAAATTTATGTGCAATTTTTACATTTTAATGTATTTATTTTATTTTATTTTTGGAGATCAGGTCTTGCTCTGTCATTCAAGCTGGAGTGCAGTGGCACTATCACAGCCCTCAACAGCCTGCCTACTGGGCTCAAGTCATCCTCCTACCTAAGTCTCCAGACACTAGCCAACACACTTGGCATTGTAAATTTTTTTTTTCAGAAACGGAGTTTCGTTATGTTGCCCCAAGTGATTCTTTCTCCTCAGCCTCCCAAGTAACTTGTATTACAGATGTGAGCCAGTGTGCTAGGCAGTTTTTTTTTTCTATTATAGATGAGATTTCCTTTATTTATTTTCTAGATTGCATTGTTTATGTACAGAAGCTCTATTGATTTTTGTTTATCAATTCTGTATTCTGCAACATTATTGAATTCACTTGTTAGTTCAACACTTTTCTTGTGAAGTCTTTAGGATTTCTCTATATAAGATGTCATCTGCAAATTGAAACAATTTAGCTTCTTTTCCAGTTTGAATGAATGTCTCTTGTTTCTTTTCTTATCTAATTGCTCTGATCAGAACTTCCATTGCTATATTAAATATAAATAGAATTAAGAAGAAATAGAAAATCTGATTTGTCTTGTTTCTGATCTTAGAGAAAAATATTTCATCTTTTTATCAAGTAGAATGTTAGCTTGTCATATATGACCTTTATTGTGTTGAGGTACATTCTTTCTCAACTTATAATTTTTTATTTTTTATTCTGAGACAATGTTGAATTTTGTCAAGTATTTTGTCTACATCTATTGAGACAATAATATGTTTTTTGTCTTTCATTATGTTAATGTGGTGTGTCACATTTATTGATGTGCGTGTGTTAAATCATTCTTGCATTGCTGAGATAAATCCCACTGAATTATGGCGAATGATTCTTTTAATATGCTATTAAATTTTGTTTGCTAGCATTTTGTTGAGGATTTTTGCATCTTTGTTTATCAGAGATATTGGTCCATTTTTCTTTTCTACTTATAATATCTTTGCTTGTCTTTGGTATCAGGATGTTAACCTTATTAAATGTGTTTGAAGTGTATTATTTTAAAAGTGTTTTGTAAGAGTTTTTAAAAATTGGCGTTAATTATTCTTTAAATATTTGCTAGTACTCAACAGTGGAGCTATCAGGTCCTAGGAATTTTTTGTTGTTGTTGTTAGGAGGTTTTTGATTAAACTACCTTACTTTGTTTTCTTCAGATTTTCTATGTCTTCTTAATTCAGTCTTGGTAGGTTGTATGATTCTAGGAATTTATCATTTTCTTCTAGGCTATGCAGCTTGTTGGTATATAATTTTTCATAGAAGTCTCTTACGAGCTTCCCTATTTCTGTGTCACCCACTGCTTTAGTAATCAGTGCTGCCTACTTAAGGACTTGCACAGCAAACCTGCCTACAGACTTTGCCAAATGACCTGCTCAGATAGCTGGATGGACTGACTGGTAAAACACTTTCCCTGCCATGAGCTGGTCTATAAAAATTGAAATATGTGCCTACATTTTATAATATGCATACACCAACACAAAGCTACAAGGATCACAAATAATCAGGAAAAATTAACACCGTTAAAAGAACAAAATAAAGCACCAGTAACTTAACCTAAAGAATTGAAAAATTATAAATTGTTTGAAAAAGAATTTAAGATCATGTTTAAAAATCTCAGTGAGCTACAAGAGCATAAAATATATAAAAAAATAAAATTATAAAAAATTATAAAATTATAAAAAACAATACATGGAAGTCTGAAAAAAATTTTCAGATATCCGACTAGAGGTATGTGGTACTTACCTCTTTCACAGAGAAGAACTGAGTAGATAAATACACTGCAAAAAGATCAAATAAGAGAGAACACTGAGCCGGGCTTGGTGGCTCAGCCTGTAATCCCGTGCCTTTGGGAGGCTGAGGTGAGTGGATTGCCTGAGCCCGCGGGTTCGAGTCACGCCTGGGCAGCAAGACCTCATCTCTACAAAAAATAAATAAATAAAAATCAGCCGGGCATGGTAGCGCATGCCTGTAATTCCGGCTACTTGGAAGGCTGAGGTGGAAGGATCACCAGAGCACAGCAGGTCAAGGCTGTGGTGGCCGGGA
>NW_007232563.1:280193-305580 GCF_000164805.1 Carlito syrichta
AAAAAAAAAAAAAAAAAAAAAAAAAGAGAGAGAACACTGGAATTCAACAGAGAAGTGACAGAAAACGCCCAATACTAGGAAGGAGAGAAATGTGAGGCAGCTTGCCTTGCCAGGATTAGCTGGGAGCACTGGACAGACTCCCTAATCCAGGGGAAAGGAAGTGAAAGATCCCAATGGTCTATATTCCCACAGTGAACGCCTGCATTTCGGCCACAAGAGAGGCCTCAAACCCACATGGGTCCCAAAACTAATATAGGGAGATGACTGAAGAACACATGAAAGCTTTACTCTAGGGAGGAAGCTCATGCTGGGGCCCACCTACCTCCTGAGCCAAAAAGCAGCTACAGCAAGGCACCATACTGCGAGCCCACGCTGATCAAACTGCATCCTTCCCTGGGCTCTAACAGCTCCTGTATCTCCACATATAAAGAATGTTCATTGACATTTCCTGCCTGCCACCACTACCTCAGATGACTGCTGCTTCCCAAACTGAAGCACTCATCTGACTACTAAGCAGTAAAGCTGCCATACATTTTCACATTCCCTTAGGAATGTGAAAGGTCACGCCCAGCCTTTGCCAGAAGCAAGGTATGAGTAAAACACATGCTTCTCTACCACCTGCATATGACTGAAGCTACTGAAAGCAATTGGCCCTTCCCAGTAGCAGGGCTGCAGTGCAGTTGCTGTTGCCCCAACCTGAGCATTCCACGGAATTTAAGGATTATCTGACTTCTGCCTACCACAGCCAGCATCTGCATATACCGTCAGGGAAGCCTGAGCAGGTTTGCCTGACCTAGTTCTGCCCCTCAGTTCTTGAGCACACTGTCTGGAGGCCTGAGGGTCACCCATCCCAGTCCACCATCATTAGCGCTTGTTCTTCTTTTGGGAGACTGAAGTGGAACCCACACAACCTGACACTACCACCACAACTGGCACTGACCTGCATGTGAAACCAGTGGGCCTGGGGACTGGCCTACCCAGCTCATTGCAACCACCACCAACACCAATGTGGACCAAATGGGAGCCAGAAGCTGGTCTTGTCACTGCTACTGCCAACTGCCCATGCCACATCCTCTACTCAGGGCCCCAGGAACCCATCCACCTACCTAACGAATAGCTAACAGACCAGATGTGCAGATATCAACATAAGGACACAAGAAACATAAAAATCAAGGAAATATTACTCCTTCAAAAGAATGCAATAATTCTCTAGCAACAGATTCTAATGAAAAGAAAATGTATAAAATGATGAAAAGGAATCTAAAATGTTACACTAAAGAAGCTCAGTGATCTACAAAAGAATACAGACAAAACAATACAAATAAATTGGAAAGGAAATTCAGAAAATAAATTTTAAAAAATTACCGATGAGATAGGTATCATTTAAAAAAGAACTCAACAGGAGCTCTAAAACAAAAAGAAAAAGTATTAAAGGCAATAAAAAATACATTTGAAATCTTCAGAAATAGGCAAATTACTAATATCTAGAATATGTGAAGACTCAACAGTGGAAAAAAAATCTCATTTATATGTAGACAAAAGATATGAATAAACTTTTCTCAAAAGAAGACCTACAATGACCAACAGGTAAATTATCGCAAATCAACAGAAAATGCAAATCAAAACTATGATGAGATATAAATGCACCTCAATTAGAATGGCAATTATTAAAAAGACAAAAAATAACAGATGCTAGTAATTTTGATCACCACTAGACTCACTTTACTCCAGACAGTATATAGAAAAGAATTGTAAAGGCCCTCTATATGTTTCATCAGAGATTGCTTCCATTTTTTATGAAAAAAATTTCATTAAAAATTTTATGTTATGCAGACATACTAAGTGTCTAATTGTTCAGTTCAGTCAAGGTTTGAGCTGTGTTTGTTTTGTTTTTAATTTAAAGAAACTGTATTTCTGGCTTACTTTTGTTCCTATGAAGTTATTCTTTCCAAATTGTCTATCTACAGCCTTTGGAATAGTTATCTCCCTGGCCTAGAAAACTGTAGAGATTCATTCTTCATCTTCAGAGTTTTACAGCTCAGATCTTTAGCCTCCCACCCCAAACTGCTTTGAAATTAGAAAATGTCTTGTGGAGCAGAATGGCAGTGTTTGAGGTAAGTTATTCTCTTTGGAAATTTTTTTAAATAAGTAAAATGTAACATGAATAATTGTATTACTTTTAAAAAAACAACAACAATCTTATCTACTAGCTTCCATACAGTCCCAGTATTCTGTAAATATTTTGTGGAGGAATCAAGCCATGTATCTGAAGCTTCTTGAGTTTTCAAGTAGTTTTATGTCCCTGTTTAACTACTAAAAGTATTTCTAGTTATTCTTTTCCATAGTGGAGTCCCTCTCCTTGGCTCAATAATTATTGGATGCTCAGAACTGTCAAATGCTTCCAGAAAATGAAGAGCTATTAACAATCACCAGTTTATTTCAAAAGAGTTTTTTTCATTCTGGAATGTAGTTCATCTAGTTCTTATTGATTCAACATATACTAATACCCTTAAAAGTATATATAGATACACACACATATTTACCCAAGTTTATAAGACAAATATACACATTTATAGGGTTAGACTTTACATTCTTTGGCTTAATTTTTATAATTAAAATTTTTGAGTCAAAAAGTATGAGTATTCTACATTTAAATAAATATTGAAAAATTCAATCAGGTAGTTTATGTTGGCCTTTTATAGAAACACATTTTAAAGATAATCTGAGAAAAATTATAGAAGATAGAGTAATATTTATTTGTTTAGTTATTGATTGATTAATTGTGATTTGCTCTGTCAGATGGTTTTTTACTTATCAAATAAAAATGTGACAGAGACTAAACTAAGTTATAGAGAATCTTGATGAACACGCTGGAAATTATTTCTGCCATGACTAAATTTAAGTTCTGATGGTATAAAAAATATTTTCATGAGTTATTATTCCATTTTTATTTAATTTGTAAATGTCCCTTTTTAATCTCTTCCTTATGTTTCCATTAGATATTTCATCTTTCTGTAGTAACTCATGATGCACAGGAGGGCTTTATAAATTATTATTTCTTCATATGTTGAGATTATGCTCATTAATTTTTTCTGTGCTAAGATGTAAAAAGTCAAGCACCTGTATTTACTCCTGGCACGTTTATGTATGATTCTTATATTTAAATACTTAAGCATAATTGTGATAATAATCTAAATTTATCTCCTCATCCAAGTGGTCAACTAATTATCCCAACAGAAAATCTTAATGTATTATTTTTATTCACTGATTTAAAAATGCCTTTATTTTACTATGTATTATATTTGGATATGTATTCAAATGTTATTAAGGATTGATTCTTTTTATTTCTTAGCATTTTAACACAATAAAAGTTGAGTCCATGTTTATGAATAGTCCAAGAAATACATGGTATTTCTTGAGGGTTCTTCTTTAATTGGTAAACTTGACAAAAGGGATACACCCCTCATGAATGGCTTGGTGCACCTCCCATTAGGCTCTGTCTCCAACATTGAGATCTGATTTCAACAATAGATTTGGAGGAGTTAAATATTTAAATCATAACATTCTGCCTTTGGTCCCCCAAACGTTATATCCTTCTCTCATATGAAATAAAATCTTCTTTTTCCATAGTCTTAACTTGTTCCACCACCAGTTCAAAAGTTTAACATCTAAATTGTTATTTGACATTCAAAGCTTCCTTATAGCTGTAAGCCTGGAAAATTAAAACAAGCCATTTAATCCATGACACAATGAGGGGATAGACATTGAGTAAAGATTCCCATTCCAAAAGGGAAAATTCAGCCAATAGAAAATGTTAAGAAGTCCTAAGTAAGTCCAGTAGAGAAGACATTAAATCATAAAGCTTCAAAATTATCTCCCTTGACTCCATGACTCAAAGTTTTAGGCATCCCTGTCCCCATGGCTTCACTGGACACAGCCCATGTGACTGCTCTCATGTGTTGGAGTTGAATGTCTGTGACTTTTCCAGGTTAAGGGTGCACACTGCTGGTGGCTCTATAATTGTGGATTCTAGAAGACAGTAGACTGGTTCCTATAGCTCCAGTAGGCAGTGTCCCCAATACAGACTCACTGCAGGGGTTCCAATCCCACATTTATGTATGGGATAGGCTTAGTAGAGTCTCTTTGTGGGAGTTCCACCCTTGCAGCAAGCATCTGCCTGGACACTCAGGCTTTCCTTTATATCCTCTAAAATCGAGGTGAAAGCTGCCCAACCTACACAACTATTGCATTCTGGGTTCCTATAAACTTAACACCATGTGGAAGCTGCGAAGGCTTATAGCTTACACTATCCAGAATGGTGGCCTGAGGCAGTGGCTGGGTCATTTTTGAGCAGCAGCTGGAGCTAAAGCAGCTGCTATGTGAGGAGCGGCATCTCAAGGGGGCATAGGGCAGCGATGTCCCAGACCTGTCCCCCTGTTCTCCCAGGCCCCTGGGCTTGTGGTGGGAAGGACAGACTCAAAGATCTTTTAAATACTTTCAGGGCATTTCCCCCATTATTCTACAAGCTTCTGGAACTCCTTCTATCCACACTCATCTCACTAGCAAGTGATTACATCACAGCTCCCTTGGATTCCTCTCCTAAATGTGCTATTTCTTATCCATCACATGGCCAGCCTTAAAAATTTCCAAGTTTTTAACTTGCTGCTTCCTTTTTAATTACAAAATTCTACCCTGAGTTACTCCTTTGCTGCTGTATCTGATCATAAACTGTTAAGAACAGCCATGACACTTCTTGAATGCTTTGATGCTTACAAATGCCTTCTGCCAAATAAACTGGGTCGTCACTCATAACTTTGGCCTTCCACAAAACCCTAGGGCATAGACACAATGTAGTCAAGTTCTTTGCTATGGAGTTACAAGAGTCACCTTTCCTGTAGTTCTCAATAAGTTCCTTATTTTTACCTGCGATCACATCTATTTATCCTTCACTGTGTATATTCCTATCAACATTTTGGTCACAACCACTTAAACAATCTTTAAGAAGTTCCAAACTTTCTCTTATCTTCCTGTCTTCTTCTGATCCTTAAAAACTCTTCCAATCTTTGCCCATTACCCAGTTCCAAAGCTGCTTCCACATTTTCAGGCATCTTTATAGCAGCACTCCATTCCTCGGGACCAATTGTATGTCTTGCTATACTGTGTTTCTATAAAGGATTACCTGAGACTGGGAAATATACTAAAATAATACGTTTATCTGGCTCATGATTCTTTAGGTTGTACAAAAGCATGGTATCCTCATCTGTTTCTGGAGAGGACCTAAGGCTGCTTCAACTTATGCTGGAAAGTGAAGGGGACCTGATATGTGCAGAGATAACAGGACAAGACAGAGAAAACAAGACAGAGGGGAGGGAGGTGTCATGCTCTTTTTGACAGCCTTGTTGGAAAACTAATAGAGTGGGTACTCATTCATTACTGCAAGGAAGGCACCAAGCAATTCATGAAAAATCCACTCTCATGACCCAACACTTCCTATTAGGTCCTACCTCCAATACTGGGGATCAAATCTCAACATGAGATTTTAAGAGAGGACAAGTATCCAAACCATAACACTGAGAAGTGTTTTCTTTTGTGCCCAGGAAAAAGAAATAGATTAATGTGCATCTAGTTAATTTCTGCCATAAATCTGCAATAAATTTAAGTTGAATTTATTGCATGTGTCACTTAATGTCTTTTGTTGACAAAGTATTGTCTAAATAATTTAATCTTAATACTTAGCATGACAAATTTAGTCATAATTTGTTGTGTTTCTATAACTCTTTTTAATTTTCTAATTAGTGTACTTAATATCATATACTATAAGTACTTTTTACATATTCAACTTTCCCACTAAATTACCAAAGGCCAGAATTCCAACTGATAATGCAGCATGATTTGGCACATTGAAAACTTTTAATGTTTGTAAGCTGAATTAATTAACATCATATTACTGATATTAAGTGTGATATAATTTGATATTTTAGAAAGATCCCTCTATCATCAGGTTGGAAGAAAGACTGTTAAGAAAGTTAAT
Organism: Carlito syrichta; assembly: GCF_000164805.1. Taxonomy (NCBI): domain Eukaryota; kingdom Metazoa; phylum Chordata; class Mammalia; order Primates; family Tarsiidae; genus Carlito; species Carlito syrichta. The sequence goes on from NW_007232563.1 coordinate 286,225, forward strand.
AAGAATTAAGAAGATCACTTGGTAAATGATTTTTAATAATCTCAATGAAATACATTAATGGTCTTAATTTAAAAAGTATAGAGATAAAAGTGTGGCATTACATTCAATAAAATTTCCAGAGTCTGAGTCAATAAGAAGTCTTTTACTGGAATGAAGGATGGCTCTCAAATTTCCAGATTTTAGGGTTAGTTGCATTTGATCTTAGTGACATAGAAGAATACAGGAGTCTGTGGGTTGGAATGGAAAAGTAGAATAATGTTCTTAGTTTGGGACTTGCTGAGCTCAAGACACCTGCAGGATAATGTACTGTAGCTTTTGCGATCTTCACATTGTGAAGTCTGTATGGTTCTTTGTAAACCAAAGAGAAGAACTATTGAAATAATGAGCTATAATATATTTCCTCCATTTCAGTTTGAAAAGACTCTTTAAATTTTAAAATATGGTTATGAAAGAGAAATTCCAAGTTCTAGGATTGAGCTATAGACCATTACCCCCTTAATAGAGATAAGCAACTCAGGGGTTAAGAACAAGTATAATGTGGGTCATTATAAAACCACAGCCTGCCTTTCAACTTTCAACTCTGGCCATCTAAGACTAGATAAAGAACCTTTTATTCCCTAGACTCTTTGTTTTGATTCCTCATGACTCCCGTGCCCAATTCCTACCACTCCCCCACTTCTTATCTTTTCTACATCCCCACCTATTCACATCCTGAATTTTATGTTTCCATTCCTTCCCCTCAATTTCTTTAGCTCTTTGTTAGCACCTTCTTCAATGCATGTACATTATTTTACTTGGCATTCTTGTTATTTGTGTGCTAGTCCAGTGCCACAAGCAGATTGTCAAGTTTTTTGTTTGTCTCTCGCCTTTTTGAAAGAAAGAACTACTCTTTTATTTAACTATGTATACTCTGAAATATTTATCAGAATATCCAAAAATGTGTGGCACCACAATGATTGTATTCTGGGCTCACCTAAGTTATTCTGGAGTTTACTATGTAGAGGCTTCAAAGGAGAAGATTTGGAATGAGACTCCAGGAGAGCTAAGCAGGAAAAAAAAAAGATGGACTTTGGAAGAAAGGTAAGATATTGTCTTTTCTTATGTTTGTGTTTTCACTTGAGGACACTTGTCATGGAGTAAGCAATTTTTCTTGACCTCTTACATATTTCTTCTCGTGGCGGGAGAAGTATGTTATCCAGTTGGTGAGTTTTGATAAAAAAGAAATGAGTCTGAATGGTTCAATCTCAACTCTCCTGCTTTTCTCCCCACTCCCACTCTCCTACTACCACCCTTCAACACTCCCACCCCCAGAATACATACTGGTTTCGGTATCTGTGAAGAAAGAGAAAGATGGCAACTGGGTTTCTCGTGGCCCTCTACAACAGCAGCTCTTTAGAGAGTGTGGCAGATCCATCTGAGAACAGAAGCCAAAATGAACAGGGGATTTTCGGTATTCAGGATTCACTCATATAGGAGTAAGGTGGTCCTGATTCCATATATCCTGACAGTGTTAACAAAGTACTTTTAATTTAGACTGTTGTAATGCTCTTCAGGTCTGGAACAGTTTCTTGATTTATTTGTTTAATAATTATTTCTCCATTTTCTTTGTTTTTTCTTTCTCTATTTTATAAACCAATCCTCTAAATTTTTTGTTTATTTTATTTATTACCCAATGCTGTGTCTTATCATTATCATCTAAAATTACTATTGATGTCTGCATTTCTATTTTTCTATTTTTGATTTCTTTTCTTTTCTTTTTTTTTTTTTTTGAGTTGCAGTCTCACTCCAATGCCCAGGCTGGAGTGCAATGGGCACATTCCCAGCCACCGCAGCCTCGACCTGCTGGGCTCTGGTGATCCTTCTGCCTCAGCCTTCCAAGTAGCCAGAACTACAGGCGTGCACTACCATGCCTGCCTAATTTTTTTTTATTTATTGTAGAGATGAGGTCTCACCAAGTTGCCAGGGCGGGTCTCGAACCCATGGGCTTAGGCAGTTCACTCGCTTTCGCCTCCCAAAGTGCTGGCATTACAGGCTGAGCCACCGAGCCTGGCCTATTTTTGATTTCCAAGGAAACTTAGTTTTCCCCAAATTTTAAACTTCTTTACATGCATACCGTGTCTTCTCTTTACTCCCTGAATTTATTATACATAGGTGTTTTGTCATTGTTGTCATCATTTTGTATGGTATTCTTTGTTTACTGAGTATTATCTGTTTTTTGTGAGTTCCTTTTTGGTCTTTCACTTTAGTTATTTGGGGGATTTAAAAAGACAATACAAATCATCCTTTTCCTTTTCTATATATCCAGATGTAATCGAGAAATCAGATACAGGAGGCAGATAAATGGAGTTCAAAGTGACATTTATAATGTTGATAAAGCAAACCAGAAATGCCTTTATATCTTTAGCCAAGATAATTTGCTAATACTGCCTGTTCCTTCGATGGCTCACATTTTTGGGCCTACATGTGACTTTGCTCCCCCAGAATTGTTGCTTTGTCCAAGTATAGTGGTGGAGAATAAAGAAGAATTTCTCAGTAACTACCAATTACTAATAGATTTACTTCTCTAAAACTAAGATGAGCATCAGTGGATATTACCCTTCTATTATTCCAATTAGCAGGAGGTGTCAAAAAAAAAATAGAACTAAGAAGCTAGATGTCTTAACTTTTTGGATGTCTCCCTACAGGGAAACATTAGGCCAGATGATAGGAAGTTTCCAGTTAATTCCTTCCTAAAAGAATTTCTACCAAGCACCTCATGATGTTTGACTTTCCATTCATATATGTGAATAAAGCACTAAGATGCTGGCCGAACCTCATAGTATAAGGGTAATATTTGGTTACTAGTGAACTTCACATCAGAATGATATGGCAGATCAAATTTTGGGGAAATTCTAATTTTTTTATTATTATTTTAGCTTAATCTGCTATCACCACAATAAATCCACTACCATTTTTTAATTAGTTCTCCTATTTAAAAACACAAACACATCCTAACTTTTGTAACTATTTGGCATGTAAACTTTTAGTTTTTATGGGATTCTCTGGTGTAAATTAACCTGTTTCTAGCTCAGATTCAAGGTACCTCCAATCTATGAATCAGTTATTCCTGTGCTTTCTAGTTTATACAATTGTGTTTTGCTGCTTTTTTGTCACTTTGTCTTTGTGGGTTGTAGAAAATCCACTTCTTGTCACTGTGTTGGCATTTTAGGACAGAGGTAAAGTAAATGTTTAACCGCAAGTGTGACTTCAACATTTAGAGAACAGAAATTTTCAGAATATTTTCCCCCCAGCGTGGGGAGAGGGTGACCCTCTCTCACAGCTTATTCTTGCATAGAATACAACTATATGAAGCATAGATGTTGTGAATGCCCATTGCTTGCTTCTTATCAAAATGGTTGCCCTCTGGAAATAGTCTACAAGATTTAAAAAAATATTCCTTGAAGGAAAATGTTTGGAACAGCACAAAATGGTTACCTTTGAAAAGTGGAATCTGTGTGCATGTGCATGTGGGGTGGGGTGGGGGAGTGGGATGGGGGTATTGGTGGTGCCAGCAAACTCTTGCTATTTCTTGAGTGTATGCATATTTCATATTTTGATGATTAAAACTGCAGATGTATGATTAAAATAATTAAAAAGATAAATTTAACACTTAAAAGAATTAAATCGTAGAAGGGAAAGTAGGAAGAAAGGAATGTAGAACAGAAGGAAAGAAATAAAGTCTCCTTGATAATACAGAATCACAGTTAGGGACCTCCTCAGTCATTTCATCCATAGTGATGGTGATAATGTTGATGATGATGATGATGACGATGATAGCAATGATGATAGCAGTGATAGAGACCACGATTGCCTTAAGTTTTGCTTTGGGTTTGAATAGCATTTGGGTTTTTCTGCATACTGCCCCCACAACCCACATTTTCTCTCAGTTCAAACTAAGCTTTGCTCGTGCTTTTTTTGTCAAATACCAATGAAATTCACGGATCTTTGCAACCTTACGATGTAACAAAATTCAGTGCAAAGCCTGGTTTATATAACTTTGAATTCAGACCTTGACAACCAGACAGGATTTATCTCATACATATGTATTAATTTTAAGTGCTTTTCTGTAACAGTCATTTGACATTTAATATACCATAATTGTATTATTAAATTTAAATGCATATTTGCAATTCTAAAAGCACTACTGAACTTTATGGGTGAAAAATACATTCTCCTTCACCTTGGTCCCTCACAACCACTAGTTCTTTTCTAGGTTTTATTTTCTGTTGCCCTTACTCTGATGGAGTCCCCTCTTAGTTCCTAATCCTCAGATTCTCAATTTATCTTATTTTTCTAGTTTTTAAATGTGTACTCCTCTTCACTTTCTGTGATTAATGGTGACTTATTATCACAACATTTTTCTTCTTCTGGTGGGAAAATGTTCATTGCTTCTGTTTTCTGTATCCAGTCCCTCACACACTTAAATCCCTCACTCCCCTGTGGGGCAGTTTCAAGATGCTACAGTGACTTTCACTCATCTATGAACTTTCAGCATAGTCTAAGACAGCATTATCCAAACATTAAAGTGGTCTGTCACTAAAAAAGATTGCCTCAAGTGCTAATGAGATACTAATCACAACCCTTTCAGGAAAGGAGTAGAAGGGATGTCGAGTGTAGGAACTTCGAGAATAATGACCTCAGCAAACTTTGAGCCTCTTTCTTCTTTAGGGTATAGCATTGATTTCTTCTTAAACCCTTTGCTCTAACAGTTAATTTAAAACTGTTGCCAGATAGCTAGTTCTTCACTGATAACTCTTTATAATTATTTATTTTGACCTTTTATAATATCAGCTGTAAAATGAGTCTTAGGCATTATTAACTTAACACCAACATTTCTACCAAAAAGAAAACAGAGTCTCAGAGGAGTTAGGTCTTGGCTCAACTTTCAACTGACCAGTGGCAAAACTGAAACAAGGACCCTGGTCAATGATTCATATTTGAGTGCTCCCCTGCCACTGTCTCCACCCATTCCATCAGTTTCAGCCACACAAGTTTGGGTGAGTTTCCTGATTATGATATTCCATTTTAAGACTGTTTTATCTGTGCAGTTAGTTCCATCTACTCTGCCCTACAGGGAAAAATGTTCTCATTTTTCCTCAGATACTTAAGTCCTAGTTATTCTTCAATATGAAGCTCAATCATTATCATTCCAGAATATTGTTTTTAATCACCTTCTACTATTTATCTCCCTGTGTTTGGGTTGGGTGCCACTCTCTTGAATTCCATTAGCACTCTGAATTTAATTCTTTGTGTACTTTCATAGTATTGAATCACATAGTATTGAATTATTAACTATCACCCCAGACTAGATTTTAAGCTCCTGGAGGCCAGAATCCATGTACTACTCAACTTTTCATCCCTGCATCAGGCACAGTGCCTGTCATAGAAGGATTTAAAAAATATTTGTTGAATTGAGAAATTACTGTTGCTAATCTCACCACTTTTCATAAGTCCCTTTAGCACTACTAAGCTTTATCAGTAAAAAAACATAGTTTTTCTTCGCCTTGCTTCCTTATCATCTGCCAGTTCTTCTTCAGGCCTTGATCTGCCTGTTTCTCTTATGCTGAGTAGAATCCCAATTTCTTTCCTTACCTTCAGTTCCTCAGCTTTCTTCATTTTCCCACTTCTTAGTGTTCTATGCTCTTTTCTCTCTGTAATTAATTTTCATCTACTCTCAATTACTGCTTTTATTTTTGAAGGGAAGGACATTTTCCATTCTGTGTAGAAATAAATGTCCAATGCTTCTGAACACTGTGATATATGCTGCTCCTTCGGTCCCCCAGTCATACTTGTCGATGAACATGTAAGGAATTTCTTTCTCAAGGGAATCATTGCCCTGTTCTTTCTGATCCTCAGGCTTGGAAAGAGTTTATTTCAAGCAGAGGTCAATTTCCCCAATGTGTGTTGCTTCTGCATAGATACATTCATTGTTTCCATGATGCCTTTCCCTTCGGCCACACAACTAGCAAAATAGAGGCTCATTAGTTAGCATGGTCCTATGAATGAAGACATGGAACACAGCTTCAAGAGAATCATTACAAACATGCAACATGAGCAAGGAATAACCAGTGTTAATGTAAACCACTGGAATTGTGGCTATATCCAAAACTATCTTGACAAATACAGATGGGGAGAATATAAGAATGAACTTTTAACGGCTGTGGGAAGTGAAAACAATTGTACAGTACACTCCCATTCAATATGCATGATGTTCCGTAGTGATAGAAAGGCCATGATAATTCGCTATAAACTGTGTTTGGTCAATTTTTTGCTGTAACCACCCTGTCTGACAGCTTGGTTATTATCAGGGAAAGGCCTAGAGACACAGCTGGATCCCTGTCTATGGTATACCACACAAAGTTTCAAGAAAGAAAGACTACTTTAGGAAGGAATAAAGACCCTCAATATGAAATTAGATTAATAATGATTGAGACTAGGAATTTGGAAGATAGTAAAAAAAAATCTAATAAGTATGGTCTAAGTTTTTCCAATTCTGTTTTCATATAACACATTTTAAAATGTCAAATACATTATTTGAGGACAATAAAAGAAGCTCAATGTCATAATATGGCACTTTTCCAGCAAGTAATCTAGTTGGGAAAAAAATGTACAAAATGTATAGAGATGTAATAAGGATTAGAAAAATTCATAGATGATAGACCAATAAGCAGTGATTAGAAAAAGACAGGCCAACTTAATCTGTCACTGGGCTTCAGAGATCAAAAACAGGAAAGGTAAGCTTACTTTGGGCAGCCCATCTTTGATGATTCCCTCTCCATAGGGTGGACATTGAGTTGAAGATAGAATGGTATTTATACACTTCTTAAAATAGAAAAATAGTCTGTCATTGGTAGCAGATTTTCTTTTTGCCATTACACTTGCCACGTGAAAGCTGCCTTTATGTGTGTCACCAACCTGTTATTTTATAAATCACTGCTGTCTTGCCATATAGATGTGTGCATCAGTGACTGTCCTTTTTTGCGTAAGCCTAATAAATCAGCATCACTGAACTACTCTTACCAAGGTAGTCTCTTATTTTATTTATTTTTTATTTCATTTATTTTTAATTTTTTTGTTTTTGAGTCAGAGTCTCTGTCGCCCTGGCTGGAGTGCAGTGGCATGCTCACAGTCACTGCAGCCTCCACCTGCTGGGTTTTGGCGATCCTTCTGCCTCAGCCTTCCAAGTAGCTGGAACTACAGGTGCACGCTACCACATCCGGCTAATTTTTGATTTATTGTAGAGACAAGGTCTCGCCCAGTTGCCCAGGCTGGTCTTGAACTCTTGGGCTCAGGCAATCCTCTGCCTTGGCCTCCCAAAATGCTGGGATTACAAGCTTGAGCCACTGGGCCTGGCTTGGTAGTCTTTTAAATTAAAAAATTGGAAACATAAGAAAAGACACCGTGTTATAGAAAAAAGCTTTCAAGAAATTATGTGTGTTTGTTAGAGAGTGAAAGAAAAAGAGAGCAAGCAAGAGACAAAATTTCTCTCATTCAAATGCTCTGTGTTATAAGCCAGAGGCAAAGCTATGCTGGGAGAAGTTGAACAAAAGTAGAGTTTTACTTTGTAGAGTGCGAAAGGTTTGTATTTTGTGACCCCTGGAAGGGAGGTCATCTTTGATGTCAACTCAGTACTACCTAAAATACATGTTTGTGAGAAAAAGAGCATGAAAGCGATGTCCAAAGAAGGTGAAGAAAATGGATTATAACTTCAGCTTATTGAGTGCTTACTTTGTGTTGGGTATTTTCTAAACTCTTTCCCTATAAGAGCATGTTCAATCCTCCCAGGAAGTCTCTAAGATAGTCACTGCTGTCATTATCATTTTTATGAGAAAGGAAACTGAGGCATAGAGCTATTACTAAGTAACTTGGGCAAGGTCACACAGCTGAAAAGTATCAGGGCAGGCTTTGGGCACAGACACTACTGCTCCAGACTGCATGCTTTTGCAGTAGCAAAACTGCAATCTATTTGCAGATACTCTCAAATTGAGACATAAACTCCATGAGTAAGGCTATGTTTTCTTTGATTATCATTGTGGCTATTCTTAAAACAGGGTTTAAGATTTGACAGTGCCATTGACTTTGATTTAAAGTTCTTTCCAAAATAGGTTCTATTTGATGTGAAATCCTAAAGGGAATAGAATGGACTATGACTCTCAATAGAGATACATGGGGTAGCCCAAGTTCAAGATCTTTGACCTGATTGAAAAGTACTCCTGAAAGCCTGAAACCTGGGTAGTGCCACAGTTCTGGGAACGAATTTTGAGACAAACCTGTGTTCAGACTGTACTTTATCATCCAAACCGTGTATGATACATGGGAAAATCACTTCATCTCTTCTTAGCTTATTTACTCATTTGTAAAACATTGAAAATGATATTGGTCTCATAAGGAACATTGGTGGAATTACATGTTCTTGGACCTTAGTAAATGTCCACAAATGATATTCATTATAACATTTTGGGCTCAATGTCTGTTGCCACATCCTTTGTTCAAGGATTTCACAATCCAAGATTAAGTTTTGAGAGTTTTGCTAAAAGCTTGTAATGATAAGATGAAGTATTATCTAACCCTCCATTTAAATCATGAGAAGAAGAGGGCTTACCTCAAAGGATCATTTACAGAAAAAAGAAACTCTTTTTACTCTTTGATTTTTTAGAACAAGAACATTTTGAAACAAGTTAGAGATGTACATCTCAGAAAAGTATTTTTATAGTGGCCAGGGCAGTGAGGTGAAAACCAGAATATTGCACTCCTTAGTGAGACAGAATGAACATAGGATGTGGGCTAAGTTTGAAAGTATCCCGAGAAAACCCAAATCAGATCTATCCTGAAGATTCTGTTTGCCCAGTTTGAGGAACAGCAAGGCAGTCTCTAGAGGCTGCTACATGTCTCTCTCTCCACTCCTCCCTGTTACTGAAGCAGAGATTATTTGACAAAGAGGGATATAGAAGAGGAAAGTTTCTTTTCATTGTATTTCTGAGAACTAATTCCTTAAAATTACACTCTTATCTGTCAGAATTTTTCAGAGAGATTGAAAGAGCAGTCATGTTTTCAAAATTCCACATGTTAATTCTGAGATAATACTTCCTCCAGTAGAACACTTTTGTGCTTCCAGAGCTTTTACCTACATGCACAAACATGAGACACATGTTTGAAGAGACTGGATGGTTCACAGAGCCACCCATACAGAAAATTCCCATGACTTTATTCACCTTTCATGCATATCTATTTAAATACATTCAAGTATATTTTAGAACTAACTTCCAGAAAAATGCCCCCCCTTGATTAACCATTATGCTTTTTCTCAGCCATTAATAATGAAAAGTTCTATAATAGTTTTGCTGTGGCTATCAGGAAGCCAAATGCAATGCTTTGCTACTATAATAGTTTAGATTTTGGATACACACACACACACATACACACACACACACACACACACACACACATCTTCTCCTTTGTTATTCTAATCACCTGCGACTGTTACTGAACAAAGCCTTTTTCATAAAGCATTTCAAGTCATTATTACAATTAGATTTTAAATAAATAATGTACTAAAATGAAATGTAGATGTTTATTTTCTAAATATGCATAAACCAGATTCTGTAGTAATTTCACATTCACCACCCAGATTTCCCCCTTGCTCTTTTCTCTAGGGCCTCACAGGTAAGTGCCCCTGGAGATGCCTCCCTACTCATCTTGTGATAATAATATACAACAAACATTAATCCAGAAAGTACCTGTCTAGTATTAAAATGAATTTTTCAAGGAGGTCCATTTGAAAGGGCTCGAGTGTTACGTGCTATGTCATAGCTTCTCACATAACAGGTCCTAAGATAATCATTGCTGAGAAAAGATTAAAGGGATCCAACACGTGGGGACTGAAAAATAATGACAAGTCTAGAGAACAGGCCAGATAAAAGGAGGGTAAAGGGCATTGTCAGCGTACCATACGGAGGCTTTGGTTCAATCAGAGCACACTGGAAAAAAATGATGAAAAAACACACAAAGAGCACACTGTGCCTTTGTTCCCTCACGTGCCTTGATAAACGTGGGCAGGGAGATGAAGGTCCCCTTCTCCTGGTGAACAGAGAATGCATGATGCAGGAGGAGCCCCTTCCCCTCCCTCCCTGGCTCTGCCTTTCTCTTGCCTCAGCTTCTCTTGATTTCTTTTTTTCGTATTCTCTAGTGCAATATCATCACACTTTCTTTTTCATACACCTTTGAGATTTCTACTTCATCCAGGCACAGCTACATCCAAATTTTCAGCTAAAAGTTGCTGTGTTCTGTTTTGTGATTTCATCTACTGTAGTTTGGTCTATGGTTTTGTGTGTTTCAAAAGCAGTTCTGAGCCCCACTCAGGCCCCAGGCTCAGTTGCCTGTGCATGACAGGTATGAGGTCAGTATTCTGTGATTTACCTGGAAAACAAGTCCCCACTCCTTCCCTATTTCTGTGCCTTATGGAGGGAACCCTGGCAACCCTTTCATCAGTTTCTGGGACAAACCAGGCAGCTCTCCATCACTGGAAAACACCAGATGGGATGGATAGAGGCAATTTTGCAGAAAGTGCTTTAAGAGCGGCTTCCTCAGTGGTCTTTCCAGCTGGAAGCAGAGTGGCCAGAAAGCACTGCGTTCTCATCCCTGTTTCATCGCCTCAAGAGCTACAGATGGCTTCCCCAAGCACCTGAAGTCAGTGTTGTTTCCCTGGATGGAATAAACTACAAACTGAAGAAACTCCTTTGTCTTTCCACAGTGCAAACCAGACTCCAGGTTCTTTCTGCCTTGAGAGGAGAGAAAGGAGATGACACAGAGTAGGAAAAAGCTAGAAGGTGGGGAAATTAATGTTTAATGCTTGATACTCCCTGGGCTTGGCCAGCTGCTCAAAAAAGGTACATCAGGGGATATTTATAATGTTGCTTCCTGTGGTCACTCATAAGCAAGACGTTGAAAATTGCTCTTTCTCCGAAAATATGTGGGTTGACTAATTGAGTGAAGTAATTGCATGATTCTTGTATATTACTAATTATAGCAGTTTTTTCTTGTTCTTTTCCTTTTTCTAAAATACTTGTTCTTTTCTTGCTTTTTCACTCTCATTCTATTGTTTAGTACTATTACCATCAGCCAGTGGTTAAATTGGCTGGGATCAAGGTATTGGCACAAAGAGTCATTGCTATTAAATAATGTCTGCTACCTTAATGATTCTTCCATTTGTTTTCTATTTTCGCTGAGCTTTGGATGCTGGGGCTATGGGTAACTGGCAGATCTGGCATGAAAAGATTTTACAAGAATGAGTAACTCTGAGACAGCTGTCAGAAAGGCAGGCAGAAGTGAACTTCGGTTTTGCAGTGCTACTTTTAGGAAGCCACCAGTGGTTACTTGATGTTGGGTCCAGGACTATTCCACTGTCATTTAAGACCTCACAGTTCTGCCTGTTGTCATGACAATTATGCAGAGACAATAAATGTTTTTGTGATTGACATATGATTCATCCCATTTTTCTTATCCCTCTATTCCAAACCATCCAAGTTTCGTAGTCTCTCTTTCCACATTCTACTCTGCTTCCTAAACCTGCGAAGAGTAGGATGGAATCTATTTAGCTAGGTAAGAACCATTTCAAGCAAGACTTGGCCTTTACTCTTCATCATTTCCCAACCATTGGGGCTGAGGAGCAAGATGAAGGAGTGGTGCTGATAATCATAAGCTCAAGAACCCCTAAGAGCTGATAGGTTAGTGGTTACGTTGGGATACAGATACCCTTCTTTCTTCAAGATGGCATTCTGTAGGAAGAGGCAGGTTGCTGGTTTTGGCCATGACCCACACAGTGCCAGGGAGTTCTTTTAATGATGTTACATGTAACTCCAGCTGGCGGCAAGTCTAAAACATAGTGGAGGGCAAGTTGATAACAGGCAAGAAGAATCTCTGAACTGATGTAGAAACAGTCACAGTACAGTAAAATATTCTTATATTAAAGGATTTGGAAATTGTCAAAATATCTTTATGCTTGGTTATTCATTTCATTCCTGTATAATTCTCAAGTATGACAATAGAAACCTATCCTACAACCTATTGGTTTTCTGTCTAAAGCCTGGAAGGTGAGCTGCAGCCTCAGGACTTATCTAGCAACTCAGGACTGTGGCTGAAGTCTTCCTGCACTATGTTAATTCATTCCAGGGATATGTAATGTGCACTCGAGAGCCTAGCCTGTGTGTTTTCTGAATCCAGGAGATCAGTAGCAGACATATGTACAAAGAACAAAATAAACTGTGATAAGGAATGAATTTGTATGACAATTTCTGCTATGTACTTGATGATGAATTTGATACTTAAATATTGTTTAATTTAATACCTACTAAATAATCTCATCTTAGCATTAACATGAAGAAGCTGATGCACAGAGTCAAGAAATTTACTAAGACCACAAAGTTAGTGAATGATAATGACAATTTATAAACAGTTCTAATGAGCTGCAAATTATATATTGCCTTCATAACACTCAGTTTCCTCCAAATAAAGTCCTACACTTAAGCAGTGCTTTATCAATTTTAAAACATGTTCACACACTCAATTTCATTTGGTCTTTATCACCCCTCTTTTAGCTAAATAACATTATAGATGAAGAAATTAATACCCAAATAGTTAACTTATTTTACCAGATCACAGGGCTAGCAACTTGTGGAATTAGGAACCTACCCACTTTTCCTTTTTCAAATGTATCTTACTAGGTTACACTGCCTTTCTGGTAAATAATAGTAACAATAATTGTTTTTGGAGCAATTGTGTCCTCTCAGACACACTATTCAAAGTGTTTTACTTGGTTTCTCTTACTTAACCTTGACAATAAAACCAAATGAGGCTAGCCCTCTTACTCTCATTTTGAAGACAAAAAATTCAGAGTCTTTTCCAAGGTTACACAGCTAGTACGTAGTAAGACTGGGATTTCATCCTAGATACTCTGACTCTTACTTCAGAATCCAAACCTTCACCACAGTCAACTTGCCACTTTCTGCATACCTCCTCCTATTTGCTGCATAATACACTAGTGGTACACAGTTCTATGGGAGGATAGAATAAGGAAATATTGATTCTAGCTAAAAAGATCTTGAGAAGCTTTCTGAAAGAAGTGACATTTGAGATAGGCCTTAAGAGATTAAGTATCTAAAGAACAGGTAGGCTTAGTGATTTGTTTAAGATTTCATAAGTTCTTCAAATACAGGTTTCCTTACATTCAGATTCAGACTCTTTTCAAGACTATATAATATAGATCCAACAAGTTGTTCTTTTTTCCTTTCCATTCGCCTTATTTCCCTTTAGTTGAGCTACAAACAAAGAAATGCACAGAATTTGGAAATGTGAGGGCTTCAGATTATTCAGAGATTACATATAAAACTATATCAGTGTCATTACGGAGTCAAATACAGATGGCACAAATTGAAAACATATATTCATGTCCAAACAAACTCAGATCCTCTTGGCAATAAATATAACTTGCATTTGCCCTATGGGTAGGTAGAACATAAAACAAACCAGTATAATAAACCAAAAGTGAGAATTGTCTTAGCATGGCATTTATTCATGAACGGACATAAAATGGAAATAAAACTTGACTGTATAGTCAAATTTTTAAAAGTTTTGTTTTTATATAGTTTTCAAACACATATAAAACTCTTTTTCATGTAAAATAAATATAAGTTCAGAGTAGTTTTAATTAGTAATCTTGGGGACATACTGCACCTGTTCCAATTCATCTGTGGAAACGAAAACCCTTCACCCTTTTCATTTGTTGACAAGTTAATAGACATTTCCAACTCATGCCAGCACATAGACGTTTTGCAACTTGCTTGTGACAGGTGAATAATAAAGCCGCACAAGAATGTGGCAACTCTACATGGAAAAACCCTCAGCTAGTGTAAATTCCTGACTAGGAAAGATATGTCCTCCCATTGTTCTGCAGGCCTACGCATATGTAGTGAATGCATTACATTGTTTTTAGTCACAGATTTATGATGGTATAATTTACAGAACCTAAAATCCACTCTTTTAATGTGCATAATGCTTTCATTGTTAGTATATTTACAGAGTGATGCAACCATCATTACAATCTAATTTTAGAACATATGCATCACCCCAAAAAGAACCCATTTACAGTGACTCTCTATTCATACCACTCCTCAGCCTTGGGCAAACACAATGATGATTCCTTTTTACAACATTTTATTGGAGAGAATATTGACTCTTCCGTACACTTGTTGAGTTGTGTATTGGATCAACGGGTTACTGAATCGCACATGTCTGCACTGGAGGACATGATATAATATGGCTATGTTATAGTGGCATGTGTGTATATGCAAGTGAACATCGGCATTCATGTGTCCAGGAGCATAGACTGAAAAGAAATGCAAGTAATCATTCATGAAGGGAAGCAGAGGTTGGAAGTCAACTTACCCTTGGATAGTGAAGCTATCAGTAAAGATATTCAAAATGTGTATAACCAGATGTATTTTTCCTGAGAAAATAACAAAAATACAATTACAGTAGTATCTCACTATTTGGAGATTTTCTCTTTGTAATTTGCCTACTCACTAAAATTTATTTGTGACTCCAGAATCAATACTTGTGGATTTCAGTCATTCACAGACATGCTCAGAGCAGTGAAAAATTTAATTCCCACTTATCAGCCATGTTCCTAGATGAGGTCAATCAAGACAATATTTTGCCTTCTTGTTTCAGCACTTATACAGAGATTCCCAAGGGATGGAAAAGGTTAGGAGCCGTGTGGTACAATGCAAAAAACCTCTGACCCAGGGCTAGGTGGATGGGATTTGAATCTAACTTCAGCACTTCTTAGTGGTGCAGTTTCAGGAAGTCACTTAAAGCTTCTGAGCTTTATTTCCTCTTTTGTAAAATAAGGAAAATAGAATCTACTAGGATGGGTTGTATTTAGGCTTTAAGATTCTTATTTATAGGAAAATATGTATGTGTGTCTATTTGTCTATCTATATTTCTATCTATTCTTCCCTAGAAGCACTGCTTCAGTATTCACTAGTTGAGTGTTCATGGGTCATTACATAGAATATACCACCACAAATAATAAGAAACAAGTGTTTATTTTTGAGATTATTGAGTGGAAGCTTTCCCCATGGAAGAGTTAAAGTTTCCATGGATATTTTATCCTACAGGATAGTTAAAATTCTCTTCAAATTTCCTTCTTTCTGAATACTCCAATATTGTATATGGATGTCATTTGTGAAGTTCAAAAGTAAGATAGAGATATAAAGGGAATATTCAGAGCCATACTAATTAGGAACTTGTTTTTTTTCACAAGTATTATCAATCTGATCCACAGGACTTGAACTTGAAACCAAGGTTCCTATTATTTTTTTCCTGCATCATCCTTGGTCAATGGCTATTGTCCTCATATTTTTGCCTCAGGCATACAAGATGCCTATACCAGTGCCTGGTCATGGAAAGGAAGGAGAGGCAGCAAGGGCACAGAACCATACTCATAAAGTTTATTTCTAAGAAATAAACATTTTTTTTAGAAAGGACTCTCTCAGTGACTTCTCCATGGATCTCGACCAGAAATATGCTATATCAACACTTAAGACTGATTTGGACTAATTATAATCCATAGACTGTGCTGGGCATGTTTACTATTGCTAAATCAAAACAATAACAACAACAAATCAAGGTTTTATTTACTGTGACAAAGAAGGGATGGACATTGGATTATCTAGAGACTAAATGAGATTGAACACAATTTCTGTATATAAACAGACTAGTGTTTCATTGACCTTCTGATGTGATATCCTATTATGTAGCTTAGGTAAGGAGATATGCCCTGGTTTTAACTCCATGCCATAGAATGGAAACCAGTTTTCCATGATTTGGGCTTTAACTGATTCTTCATCCTTCTATATCTCAGGGAGCTTCCTTTATGGCTATTCTGTGAAAGGGTTTGTTCTCTAGGGAAATGTAAGTCTATTCCCTGGATACAAAGTCAAAGAATTATTTTTACAAGTTGAATATCTTGTTAAAAATAAGAAAAGAGACATTTTCAAATAAAAATGTCACTCAGTCAGAGGATGAGATGCCGAAAATCTTTATTCAGTTTCCCATGTGTATTTATAACTCTTGAGCCAAAGTAGGATATAAGGGCCGCCCTGTGAAAATGTATTACTGTTAGATTCCAGAATTTCCCAACAGGATTTATTAAATGCATTCTCACATTGTTCTAAGTCCCATTTAAAAACCACTTATTATTTTATTGAAATAGAGCATGGCTAGTTTAATAAAAATTAGTGTTATTGATTCAATTCATAAATATGATACATGCATTTATTTCATGAGTCACTATTATTTTTATTGGCATTAAAATATTAAATTCAAAACAATTAAATATTAAATTTCTAGTCAAAATTTATAGATTCATGCTAACAGTGACTAATAGAGCCTCTCTTAAGTTCTCATAAAAATAGCAACAAAGTTAATGTAATTTATGAAAACCTTACAAACCCCAAAATTTAAAAGCAAAAGAGAACTCAGTCCAAAATATAGTGAGAAGGTGAGATACAAAAATACTTTTAAAGTCTAAAAAGTGATTCTGAAAACCTCTGGGGGTGATTTTGGAGGTGATTCTGAAAACCTCTCCAGGCCCTCCAGGAACATTTGGCGATGTCTAAGGATATTTTTTGATAGTCACAACTGGGAGCATACTACTGGCTAGTAGGTACAGACTAGAAATGCAGCTACAATGCACAGGACAGCCACCAACCACAAATGTTTATTTGTCCCCAATTTCAATAGTGTTGTGGTGTGAAACTGCTCTAAAGGAAAGTTGATAGAAAAATCAGAGATATTGATCTTCAGAAGTGACCTGTTAGGAAACTGTATTATGCAGAAAATGAGATTGAGACACTCTATTCATTTAAATGAAAAATAGAAAAATGACTAGAAAGAAGATATTGCATACAGAAGAGGTGAGATTCGACCTATGAAAAACAGGTATAGACAGAGAAGAAAATAAGGAAAGAAATAATTAGGTGTATAATAGATTTAAAAAAAAAGGTACCTTAGCTTAAAGACCAATTTTGGTCTACAGGTACAAAATAAATCTTACTTGACACAAAAAAATGCTTAAAAATTCAGTTATTAAAAAGGGCATAACATTTCAATGAATAAAAGCCAAGATTGTCTCAAAACTCCACTGCCCAAGACAAAATGCCAAAACAACAAACACCACATAGACAAAATTTCACAGAGAGCAATTCTATATAAATTTAAGGAGAAAGACTTCAGTAAGATAAATATGTGCCAAATAAGATAGCTAATTCTAGAAGTACAAGAAGAGGTAATATTATCCCATGTTATCAACTTAAAAAAAAAAAAATCCAAGTCAGCAATGAAAAACAATTGAAAAGTGGTAGCAGTCTTAGAAAACCATGATATAAAAAGTTTTGTCTTGAGCACTAAAAGGAGATAAAGATATCTATATAATTATTTGAATTTTGATAACAAACTAGAAATCAAATATTAAGTTTATTTTTGAAATTTATGATGCATATATATATCCTTTGAATCTCCCTAAATCTTCAAAATGAAATAGTTTTATTTTCCCTAAAACTTCAAAATGAAATTATGAATAAAATTTGGAAATTAATACTAGGAATGAATGTTTGTGAATCAAATTAAAAGTGTCAACTAAGTCTACTGGAAACACATGTTATTCTTTCAAAATCACCAGTATTTTAAAAAATTGACAGCAGAATATATGTAGCAAGAGAAAAAAGGAAAAGAACAAGTGTACACATTTTTTTTAAAGGTGGTTTCTCATTGTGGTTTTATTTATTTATTTATTATTATTTTATTTTATTTTTTTCCTGTTTCTTTTTTTTTTATTTATCAATATTTTTTATTTTGATATTGTGGAGTACAGTTTAGGGTTAGGTATACAGATATGCTTCATTCGAGCACCCTTGTTGATAAGGAGTGTCTCCCCATTCCCAGACAGATATTGAATACCGTTAATCCCACCTCCCTTCCCCTCCCCCATAGTTTCCCACCACTGTCTGTTTTTTTTTTTTAAAGTATTTCGGTGGATGTTCAAGGTCCACTATATGAGTCAGAATATGTGATACTCAGATCTTTGTTTCTGTGAGAGAACACTCAGTATTATTGACTCTAGTTCCATCCAGGTTGCTGCGAAATTCATGATTTTGTTCTTTTTTTATAGCTGCATAGTATTCCATTGTGTATATGTACCACATTTTTTAATCCAGTCCTCTTTTGATGGACAGCATGGTTGGTTCCAGGTTCTTGCTATTGTGAACAATGCTGTGATAAACATTCGTGTGCAGGTATCTTTTTGATAGAGTGATTTGAGTTCTTCAGGGTATATTCCCAGTAGGAGGATTGCAGGGTCATATGGGAGGTTGATATTTAGAGATTTTAGGAATCACCACATTGCTTTCCACAGAGGTTGCACTGGTTTACACTCCCACCAACAGTGTAGAAGTGTTCCCTTTTCAGCACACCTTCTCCAGCGACTGTTATTTTTTTCTTTTTTTTTGAGTTGGAGTCTCACTCTGTCGCTCAGACTGGAGTGCAGTGACTGCTCCCGGCCACCGCAACCTCGATGCTGGGCTCTGGCGATCCTTCCACCTCAGCCTTCCAAGTTGCTGGAACTACAGGCGCGCGCGACCACACCTGGCTAATTTTTTGATTTATTGTAGAGATGAGGTTTTACCAAGTTGCCCAGGCAGGTCTCGAACCCACAGGCTCAGGCAATCTACTCACCTCGGCCTCTCAAAGTGCTGGGATTACAGGCTGAGACACTTTGAGTTATTGATAATTGCCATTCTGACTGGAGTTAGGTGGTTTTGATTTGCATCTCCCTGATGATTAGTGAGGTTGAAAATTTCTTCATGTGTCTGTTGGCTGCTCGGATGTCTTCCTTTGTGAAGTGTCTGTTCATATCTTTTGCCCATTTTATAATGGGGTTGCTTGTTTTTTTCTTTTCAGCACATTTGAGTTTCTTGTAGATCCAAGATGTTAAGCCTTTGTCAGATCTGGAGTTGGCAAATACTTTTTCCCTGTCTGCAGGCTGTCTCCCTGCTCTTTTTTTTTTTTTTTTTTTTTTTTGAGTGGAAGTCTCACTCTGTCACCCAGACTGGAGTGCAGTGGCCGCTTCCGGCCACCGCAGCCTCGACCTGCTGGGCTCCGGCGATCCTTCCGCCTCAGCCTTCCAAGTAGCCGGAATTACAGGCATGCGCTACCACGCCCGGCTGATTTTTTGATTTATTGTAGAGATGAGGTCTCTGCTGT
>NW_007232563.1:306038-307062 GCF_000164805.1 Carlito syrichta
CCTTCTTTTTTTTTTTTTTTTTTTTTTTTTTTTTGCTGAGGATTATTCTGGCTATTCTTGGTTGTTTGTGTTTCTATATGAATTCCTAGAACAATGTTGCTGGTAATTTGATGGGTATTGTATTAAATCTGTAGATTGCCTTAGGTAATATGGACATCTTCACAATGTTGATTCTTCCAACCCATGAGCATGAGATACTTTTTAACTTGTTTGTGTCATCTTTGATTTCTTTGAGCAGAGTTTTGTAGTTTTCATTGTAAAGGTCTTTCACGTCTCTGGTTAGGAAGATGCCAAGGTTTCATTTTTTGTGTGTGTGGCTATTGTGAATGAAATTGTACTTTTTATTTGGGTTTCTGTTTGTTTATTATTGGTGTAAAGAAATGCAATTGTCTTTTGCACATTTATTTTACATTCTGAGATTTTGCCAAAGGCCTTTATCAGTGTAAGGAGGTTTTTGACAGATTCTCTTGGGTTTTCAAGGTACACAATCATGTCATCTGCAAAGAGAGATAACTTGACTTCCTCTTTTCCTATTTGGATATGCCTGATTGCATTCTTTTCTCTGATTGCTCTAGCCAGGACTTCCAATACTATGCTGAACAGGAGGGGTGAGAATGGGCATCCTTGTCTTGTTCCAGCTTTCAGGGGAAATGGTTCCAATTTTTGTCCATTTAGGAGTATGCTGGCTATGAGTTTCTCATAGATGGCTTTTACTATTTTGAGGTATGTTCTCAGTATGCCTAGATGTTCGAGGTTTTTAATCAAGAAGTGGTGCTGGATTTTATCAAAAACTTTTTCTGCATCTAATGATATAATCATGTGGTTTTTGTTTTGACATCTGTTGATGTATTTAATTACATTTATGGTTTTTTATGTTGAACCAGCCTTGCATCCCAGGGATAAAGCCCACTTGGTCATGATGGATAATTTTTGAGATGTGTTGTTGAATCCGGTTTGCTAGGACCTTGTTGAGAATTTTAGCATCTATGTACATCAAAGATATTGGCCTGTAGTTCTCTTTCTT
>NW_007232563.1:307744-350569 GCF_000164805.1 Carlito syrichta
TGGTGGTCTTTTGCAGCTTCCTTAGGTGGTTTGTTAGGCTATTAATTTGTGATCCTTCCATTTTCTTCATGTGCATTTGCAGGGATATAAATTCCCCTCTTACTACAGCTTTCATGGCATCCCAGAGATTTTGGTAAGATGTTTCTTCATTTTCATTTATTTCCAGGTATTTTTTAATCTCTGTTTTGATTTCATTGTTGACTCAGGAGTTGTTTAGGATCATGCTGTTTAGTGTCCATGTCTTTGTGGGTTTTGGGGGGACCTTGTTGGTGTTAATGTTTATTTTTATTCCACTATGGTGCGAGAAGTTACATGGTAAAATTTCTGTCCTTTTGAATTTGCTTATACTTGATTTATGGCCAAGTATGTGGTCAATCTTAGAGTACATTCCATGTGATGATGAATAAAATGTATATTCTATGGTCTCTGGATGGAGTGTTGTGTAGGTATCAATTAAGTCCATTTGGTCAAGAGTAACATTGAGGTTTCGGATCTTGTTGCTGATTTTTTGTCTTGATGCTCTGTCTAGGGTTGTGAGTGGGGTATTGAAGTCCCCAGCTATGATGGTGTTGGAGTCGATATCCTTTATTAGTTTACCCAGAAGCTGCTTCATGAAAGTTGGTGCTCCTATGTTGGGTGCATATATGTTTAGGATGGATATTTCTTGTTGATGGATTGAACCTTTTATCATTATTTAGTGGCCTTCTGTATCTTTTTTGATTTTTGATAGCTTAAAGGGTATTTTGTCTGAGATTAAGATCACCACTCCTCCTTTCTTTTGTGTTCCTGTTCGCTTGAAAATTTGTTTCCCATCCTCTTACTTTGAGTCTGTGAGTGTCCTTTCTAGTGAGGTGAGTCTCTTGAAAGCAATAAATTGTTGCCTGGTGATATTTTATCCATTTTTCCATTCTATGTCTTTTCAGTGGTGCATTTAGTCCATTCACTTTCAAGCTAATTATTTAAATGTGAGAGTTGCTCCATATCATAATGTTCTTTCAGAGTTGTTGTTCTTTCTGTTTGTATGTTGTCATTCTTTTGGTTCTGGAGTTGGTTCATGTGTGGTTTTAATCTTTTGCCCGTACTCTTGTGAAGCACGTTGTTGTTCTTTTTTCCTTTTCTTCTGTGTTCAATACTTTCTTCAGTGTTTCTTGTAGAGGTGATCTGGTGGCAGCGTAGATTCTTAGGGTTTGGATATCTGGGAAAGATTTCAATTCTCCCTCACTGATGAAGCTTAACTTGGCTGGGTAGGTTATTCTCAGTTGAAATTGTTTATCTTTTACAACTTTGAAGATAGGGCTCCAAGTTCTCCTAGCCTGGAGGGTTTCTGTAGCTAAATCTGCTGCTATTCTAATTGATCTTTCCTGGTAGGCCGTCTGACCTTTTTCTCTAGCTGCCTTTATGATTTTTTCTTTTATATCTTCTTTGTTTCTGCAAATTATTATATGTCTGGGAGTTGGTCTTCTCGTTTGTTGTCTTGCAGGGGTTCTCTGAATCTCTTGCGTTTGAATTTTTGCATCACTTATGAGATAAGGGAAGTTTTCTTGAATGATTTCATGAAATGTTTGTTCCAGTGTGGCCTCTGTTTCTCTCTCTGCCTCAGGAAGGCCAATTACTCTTAGGTTTGTTCTCTTTAAGTAATCATTCATTTCTTGAAGGTTTTGTTCAATCTTTTTGAGCTTCTTTTCCATGTTTTTGACAGTTTAGGTTAGTTCTGTGTTTTGGTCTTCGAGCTCTGAGATTCTTTCTTCGGCTTGGCTAATTCTGCTTTCCATGCTTATCAGTTTGTTATTTTTTTCCATCACAGTATTCTTTACTGCTGTTATTTCTGATATCAGCTCCTTCCTATTTTCCCTTTGTCTCTCTTCAATTTTTTTTATTCTCTCTATTAATGTCTTGATGTCTGGGTTTGTTTTATGTGACCAGTCATTCTGGGGGGGGGTCTTCATTATTTGTGTTCCAAGGTCTGTTTTCTCAGTGTCTGACCTCCCAGGGTTCTGTGTGAGACCTATATTCTTCTTTTGGTTTTTCTTCATTTGTGCGTTTGTTGTTTTTGTTGTTGTTGTTGTTTCCCCTTCCCTACTTTTTCCTTCCCTTCCCTTCCCTACTTTTTCCTTCCCTCCACATCACCATCTTCTTTAATTCTGTTATTCAGGTGTGGAGGGGTTGTTTTTAACTTCTGTTTGTTCAATCTTCTATTCTTCTTTATGTATGTCCTCTTACTTTGTTCAATTCTGGAGTTGTACTGTAGGTTGCGGGTGGTCCTTTTTACAGTTTTGAGATTTTCTTAAGGGGGGAGCTGTGATTCAAAATCTATCTGCAGGTCCTGGTATCCACTGACAGGTGTATGAATAATCTGAAACCCACTTCCCACTGCCTTGGAATCTGCCTGTGCAGTGCGGTTGTAGGTTTACTCCCTTGAATCACCAGCAAGTGGTGTTATCCCTTGCTCCAGATGGTCTTTATCTCAGCTGCTCACCCGCCCCTAAGGGGAGGGAGATGTTGCCTCAAGGCACATGGGATGAGACCCATGGTCTGGCAGGACGTCTCGGTGGTAGTAGACCTCAGCAGATCTTGCTCACAGGGGCTTCAAGGTCTGAAGTTATGGATCGCCTCAGGCATGGGCCGTGTGATGTGTAATGGCTGCCTTGGTGGCGGTGGCTGCATCTCACCTCAGGCACTGATGGTGCGATGTGGAATCAATGCCTCAGTGGCAGTGGCAGCAGCAGTGGTAGTGGTGGCAGCTCACCTCAGGCACAGGGGGTGCGATGTGTAATGGCTGCCTCGGAGGAGTCAGTGGCTGCCTTGGAGGAGGTGGCAGGGCTACAGCTTGCCTCAGGCACTGGCAGTGTGATGTGGAATGGCCACCAGCTGCAGTGGCAGCGGTGGCAGTGTCAGCCACAGTAGCTGCCCAGACCACGGTGATGACTCAGTGAAGTCTACTGCTGAGCTCCATGTGAAGAGCAGGCTGCCGATGATAGGATCTGCAGCCCCCAGGGAGAGAACCAGAGTCTTTTTGCATTCCCCTCGGTGGAGAGTCTCACAGACCTAGCTGCCCCATCGCCATCTTGCCAGAAGTTCAAGTGTACACATTTTTAACAAAAAGTCATGAAACAGAAATAAGAAAAAAATTATCAATTTTTTAACCTTCAAACTACATTGGATAAAGAGTAGTTTTCCATTGAAAAATAATAATAACCATACAATGAAGACAAATCTCTATGCATAAAATATTTTTTTCTCTAATATCTAAAGCAAAGCCTATTATGAATACAAGGCTAAGTTTATAAAAACACTCAGCTTTTTAATGAATGTGAATGAAAAAAGTTTGTATAAACCAGAAAACAATAAAATATTTTAAAATTGTAATCTTAGAACACAATAGTTAATAAAGTACAGTAAAAGTCATTGTACAGAAATATATACCCTATAAACACAGAATGATTCTTTCTAAGACTGATGAAATAGTCACTTTAGAAATTATTTTTTAGATCATGACTAAAACACTAAAACATTACAAAAATATGAAAATAAACATAAAAGACCCTCTGACCTCACTACCACTGAGGCACATTTCTGGAGAATATTAATACAAGTTTAATGAACAAAACAAATAAGAAAAATACCATTCTTATCTTGAATAACTCTTGAAAAAATGAGAGAGAAGACATTTCATAACTATGCTGCAATCATAAGAAATATTTTTATCAAAATTTGTACAATGGGCAGCCCCCTTGGGTTCCCTCCTGCTGTGGGAGCTTTTCTGTCCTCTCAGTAAATCTTGCTACCCCCCCAAAAAATTGTACTCTATCTCTAAAACTATGCAAATGTACAGTCCTAAATGCTTTTATTATTCATTAACAGTAAAATTGAATGTCATTAATCTAAACTTTCCACGTCTATAAAATTACACAATAAGCCTAAGGGCAACAGAGAATGAAAAAAAAAATCAAAATTAATTGATTTGATATATGCAGAAAAAACATTTGAGAAATAAATTGAAGAACTGATTCTATGGGGTATTAAAAGGATGAATTAAATAGACATATAGTTTTCTGTTTTAATTAAGGAAAAAGTGCAAACCCCAAATATATAGTAGTAACATGAAAGGCTATATTTCAATAGATAGATTGATATTTTAAAATACCAGAAATATTTGCATAAAAGTTTATGCTAATAAGTACAAAAAACTCATTGAAAGAGCTACTTTCACAGAAACATTTAACTAATTCAAATTGATTTTTAAAAATCTTAGAAAAAATGCCCAATATCCATTAGAAAGAAAGAAAAATAATCAAAGGTTCATTTGGATCTGATGGTTTTATTAAGGACTTCTTTTAGATTATTATTTTAAAACATAACCCGATGTCATGTCAAATATTTAATTACTTGGAAAAATATAGCAAGATTACCAGATTATTTTAGGAAGCCAATATCACCCTGAAAAGCAAATTACAGTTGCTATAATGTAAAATTATAGACCAAAAAACTTATGAATATGGTTACAAAAATTCTAAATAAATTATTTGCATGTTGTATATTAGTAGAAGAATTTGTGACAATCAAGTAGGATTATTTGATTATTTATAATAGTAAATCAATTATTGTTATTATTCTTTTTTTGAGTTGGAGTCTCACTCTGTCGCCCAGACTGGAGTGCAGTGGCCACTCCCGGCCACCGCAGCCTTGACCTGCTTGGCTCTAGCAATCCTTCTGCCTCAGTCCTCCAAGTAGCTGGAACTACAGGCGCACGCTACCACACCCGGTTCATTTTTTGATATTGCAGAGATGAGGTTCCACCAAGTTGCCCAGGCGGGTCTTGAACCCGCGGGCTCAGGCAATCCACTCACCTCAGCCTCCCAAGGCACGGGATTACAGGCTGAGCCACCAAGTCCAGCTAGGAAATCAATTATTTTTAAAATTAGCATGGGTAGATGTATTTTTTCAACATTGCTTCTATTCTAAACGTACATGATATAAGTTCTCAGTTATAAAAAATAGTGTTATGGTTACTGGAAATATCGAAGGCATTTTAACTTAAATGAAGCTTATACAAAATTGACTACTATCCTTATTATTATCCTACATTGTTTTAAAACAATGACCAGGATAGAAGGATATGAAACACAAAATCTTTAGCTATTGGTATTGAGGAGATAAGCATCAATATATATGAAATGTTTTTGTGGAAACAGAAGACAGTTAACCGAAACATGATTCAAGTTGCTATTAAGTAAATCAAAACTTTTCCAATGTACCAGTACTAACAAATTGGGAGATGGAATGGAAAATATGTTGTTCATGTTGCAAATAAACAGAACACATAGAACAACTTGTTTAAAAAATGTGGAGAACTTATGGAAATTAAGCAAAGCAAAAAGCTATTAATTATGTAACACATGCGATATATACTATGTTTCCAGATGGAAACATCATACATTGTATGGGTGTATGTCTTCCTCAATCAACACAGAATTTTAAGATAATCTCAACCAAGATTTGAATTAGATTGTTTCATTCTTTCTGACAAGGAAAAGGTGATTTGAAAGTTTAATTGGAATAAGGCATTGATAATTTTGAAACAGAAAGTAACAATAAGTGATTAAAAATTATCCAAACTTTTATGAATATGTAATTATAAAATTACAACAACTAATAGCTAAATTTGTGAAAGATCAGAAAACATGTTAATTGTATGTACTGGTCAACCATAAACTACAACGCAAAATTATTAGACTCTAAGTATGATTAAGAAAGCAGCACACCTCAGTAGGGAATCATTTAATTATTCAGAAAATGGTTGTTGAGAAAATAGTTATTTATATAACAGAATAATAATTTCAGATTTATTTCCTATGCAATTAATGAGCATATATTACATATGTTTAAAACTCATGTAGAAAATAAAGATATCCTCCAGAAAATCTAAAACCACTTTTGTGTTTGTGTGTGCATGTGTATAGAATATAGATTTTTAAAGTATAAATCAGCCAAAAAATATTCAAATCCTGTAGTTTAGTAAAACATAAGTTGCAAAATAAAAATATGATTACAGTTGTTTTGAAACATAAAATAAAATATACACTTTTATGTGCATATGTTGGTTTCTAAATATCTAGATCATATTTACAATAATAACCAAAAAGCTGACAAAAAAAGATTTTGTATGGCCAACAGCAAGAGGGATTTTAAAAAGATTTAGGTGGATTGTTGTTTTATTTTTGTTTTGTAGTATCTTACAGTGAGAAAGAATAATTTTACTATTTAATTAAAATTAATTCAATTTAAAAAATAAAAATGAAAACAAATGAAAAATGTTATAAAAAGATTATTGTATTAGATATTCATTCCATATTTATAGGTTAAAACAAAAATAAGTTTATGAAACAAATGCAAACTAAGATGTTATTACAACACGTATTTTCACCTCATAAAAAGTTCTTAAGAAACAATTTTGCAAAAATTTCTCAATATAAAAATAGTCACTGAATATGAACAATTTACAGAGGCCAGAAAATGTGTTGAAAAGATCAGTCTTACAAGTAATCAGTGATGCAAATTAAAGCAATATTGATTTTTCACGTATCACATTGAAATAGATTTTAAATAGATATTTTTCAGTACTAGAGGTTATACATTTTAAACAGTTTTTTATGTTTTTAATGAGAACATGAATTTGGATAACCCTACTATATAACGATTTTCAAAATATATCAAACCTTTAATAAAAACTTTACTTTGCTTCAACAATTTCACTGTTATGAATCTACCCAATATTTAAGAAGAAAGAATATGGGAAACTATTTTTGTAAAATGATTATTGAATCAAAATTTGTCATAGTGTAAAAAATGACAACTCAAGCCTCCAACAATATAGATTTGCAAAATACAGAAAATTCCTATGAATGATTTATGTGCACTAGCAATCATGTTGTAAAGACTATTAACTGTCATCATAATAGGTTAAAAAAAAGTGGGATACAAAACTGTTAAATCTTTTGTTTTATTTGACACAAACTTGAACACTCATTAAAAATATTTGTAGAAAATAGGACAAAATATGAAAAGCTCGATTGAGTGTGAGTATGAATCTGTGTGGATGTGGAGATATAGATAATAGATACACATTCATAAATATAATTACATGTAATTAATTTGAAGTTTCTGTTCATGTTCTTCATGAAACTTTTCTGTTTTTAAAAGTTTCTGTTCTTAATTACTATCGCTATTTTTATAGTCAGGAAAAGAAAACAAGCATAAAAAGAAAAAAGTGCAAATGACCTTTCTACAGTGAATAACTGTCTCCTTGCTGACAGCACTACATCCACTAAACATTCAAACAGGCATTTTCTGTGACAGAGTCTGAGAGCGTTTAACAAGCATTTTTATGAGCAACTAATGGCCAAATATTTATAAATGTTCACAACACCTCTGTAAAGTAGGAAAGGAAACACACAATTTCTTCAAAAGCAAGCCCTTCTTTGTCAGACTTGTCAAGATTGCCACATCTCCCTTATGCTGCCAATGCCAATAGCAATAATTGTTCTTTCTTACTAGTAATAATAAAAAATATCATAATGGCGAAGAATATGTTTACTCAAAGAGGAAATTGATACTTTTTTTTGGTGGTCTACATATGCAAGATAAATTTTCCACGAATTTCTATATTCCGTCTCCATCAGTTCATTGATGCTGAAAAGTAGATGCCATGTCTTTTCACTCATTATTTGAACAAATATCTATTAAGTGCCTAGCTTCTAGATGCTGGAAATACAGCAGTGAAAAACAACAAAACAAAACCAAAGTTTCTGACTTCAGAGAGATCAGTCTACTGTGTTAACAGTTAGCAGGTACCCCTTTTTTACCCTCCTTGGGTCCCCAAAAAGCCCATGCAATGATGTCCCTAAATACCTAGCTTTTTTCAAGTACCCATATTAATCTAGACATAAAATTAGACTGCTATGAATAAAGATATATATTCTATAAAATTAAAACACACTTTTGCAATGCTTTGCCCTATTTCTACAATAGTTGTAGTCGGGTTAATCAGACCCTAGACCTGAAGTCTTCATAGCTGTGCTGTCCAAAATGGTAGCCACTAACCACTTGAGGCTATTAAAATTAATGTTCATTTCTGAGTCACAGTAGTTACAACACAAGTGCTCAATAGCCACATGTGGCTTGTGATTGTTATATTAGCACAGATATAGAACATTTCCATCATTGGGAAAGGTCTATTGGGCTGCTCTGCTCTATAGTTTTACTAGGATTTTTATTGTTTGTATGTTTTTAACAGAAACTTTTCTTAACCACTAACCTATGTTTCCAGATCTAGGCTTTTTAGTCCTTCTTCTCAGATCTAGTCTTCTCCAAATATCCTCAGTCTGCTGCTTGTTAATGGGATACTCAGATGATCACTGCTAATTACCTTTGGTTCTGAGATACACAGATACTAGCTACTGAATTGTGGCTGAGTCTGGCATGTACAAGTCTTTAAAGCAGTCTGGCTCTCTTCCCCAAACCCCTAGTACTACTTCCTAGTAATCTCATCATCTTTACACCATCTATAATTGCGGCCAAGCCTGTCCTGAAGCTCTTGTTTCTTCCAAACATGAGTTTGCTTTATTTTTCAACATGATATTCATTAATAAGCATGACCTAATTCTGTACAATTTATGTTCTTTATATGAAGAGGTTTCTTCTGACTTCTTTTGAAGGATATCTTTTCCAATGAGCCTGATCCTCAAGACTGAAATCTTCAGTTTTTGCAGACATTGATATTGGTGCCTAGAAAGTAGCTTAGTTTAATGAACTCTCTGGACCCTGCAACTTACCCACCCTGTTACACTTCCAGATTCAAAGTTCTTTGGTCTAAGTTTCCGTGACCATATGATGTAGGGGTGTGTGTGTGTGTGTGTGTGTGTGTGTGTGTGTGTGTTTCCCACTCGATTTTTCCCTTCCTCTTCTCTTCTAATCCAAGTAACTGCTAACATACATGCCTTTACCTAAATCTTGAATAATACATCCAACAACATAAAAAGCTCATATTTATTGAGCGCAGATTCTATATTAGGCAGTGTGCTACAGCAAGAGGATACACAGAGAGGAATGAAACATACAAGAAGATTGCTGTCTAATTATGACAAGGAATAATTTGACAAAGGAGAAAACCTTTCTTTCTACAGTAAGAGATCATGTTCAAAGTGCAAGTAATCCTTAGGAGAATAGACTCACTGATCACAAATTTACTTCTGCAATAAAAGGGCAGATTAGTTCAGAAATGGAAAAAAGACCATAAAACAAATGAATAAACAATATAACAACAACAACAGAAAAACAACTCTTTGCAAAGTTAGTTATTTTTTGTGTGATACTTATGCTCTTTTTTCTTTTTAAAAATATATTATGGAAAAGGACAAGTAGGAAAAATGAAATTAAAAGTTTACAGAGTGTATTATTTTCTTAATAGTATAAACTGGTGTAATAAATTGGAAGCATTTTGTAATTGTCTCCCAAATCCAAGCATTCACAAGTTGTTTGAACTTTAGATTGACATCGATCACTGGTGAGTTTTATGTTGTTTGATCTGTTCTGAGCATCTATGCATTTATTTATTCAACAAATATTTATTAATTAACTGTAATATACTTATACTAGTCCCTATTCTGAGTATACAGTCACTGAGAGGAGCAAAGCCCTTATTATCATGGGAATAAATAAATGAATACCAAAGTATCTTGCACTGCAAAGTGCTAAGAAAAATAAAATTCAGTAAACAGACGGGAGTGTTTGCTTTTATGCTGTTCAGGAACAGACTTTTTGAGGAGGAGACATCTGGGCAGAGACTGGCATGAGATGGCATGAGATGATAAACTGCATTAATGTCTTAGGAAGAGTGTCCCACGCAGATGAAACCACTCAGGAATAATCCCCAAGCAGGTGAGTGGCATGCACTGATTTTTGTTTTAAAAGGATTTCTTTAGATTCTGTGTGAATAATAGACTTGTGCAGAAAAGCAAGATAGAAGCAAAGACACCATTAGGAGACTGCATCTTTAGCTCTGTGAATCAAAGTTATTGTTAAATCCCAATTGTCCATTATTCATGAGTGATCTTGGCTTCTAAATAGAATTTATTTTGTTTTATCTGTGCCCTATAATCTATTTTCAGGAATGCATATGTTCCATGTATCTGTTATTTCAGTGTTAAGCCTAAGAGCTCAATCATAATATTTTGTGGTAGGAACAGGAAGATTACTTCAATTTGAGAGTGTTGAGCCCTCAATTATTGAATTATGGTAGTGCTTACCGAAAACTACATTGGTTGCTTTACCCTTGCTGTTTGTATTTCTGCATGAAAAGGGTAGCTCCAGCATGGCCTTCCTCTTGTTGCCAAGAATGAAATACCAGCTTTTCTGAGGTTCTTTAAGACTGCCTTGCCACTGATCCAACTTTGTGGCATTTGAGGAAAGCTAATTTTTAAAAAATCAGATAATTCCTGAAAATATCTACTCTTTCTAACTAAAAAGCCTGGGTGAAGCCATAAAAATTACATTCATGCAAACTTTCTTAATGGCAGTAAGCATATGCTTTCTTCATGTAAATGGCAGAATGGTAAACACAGACAAAACACATTAGTTATCATTAGCAACTGCATCAAAATCAGCGAATTTAGGTTATACTTGAAAATCTTCATTTACATCATATTTTAATAATTTTCCCAGTATGAGATCTCAATGCAGTGTAATGGGGAGATCTAAAAATAGACATATTCATTGCATAAAAATCAGTTGCAATGAATTAGCCATATACTGAGAAATCTTAAAGCAAGGATGGCAATAAAACAAAAGTAACTTGATTCTACTTTCACAAAGATGTTATTTTCTATGAGTTTTGAATTTATTTGTAATAAACTTGACTAAACTTAATTTCTTTAATTTTACTTTGATACATTGTTTTGACTTTAGCCATTATGAGCTTTGACCTACAGAGCATGAAAAAGATTTAGATCTTTGCATCAGCATTAGCAGAGAGATTTAGTTCTAATGTTGACCTATCATTTATTACATATTATGTCACATTCCCTTATATGCAAGCACATATGAGGATGTTAATACTTTCATACCTATATTTATTTTGACTAATGAAAGAAGATTATAAAGGTAAAGATTATGTCTTAGTTAAGTAGCACTTACGGTTCATTTGTGGAAATGACATTCCAAAGATGTGAATTTTACTTTTTTATATTATTCACATGTTATAATTAACATAAGTAGTTTAATAACTAAATTTTTATCAAAATAGGTTTTTCTGCCTTACATATAGGCAAAGAGGAAATTTATTCCTGAAGGCATTCTATTTCACAATGCTGTTCTTAGAAGCGGATAAAAGCTGAGAGATCGATGATATTTGAAGTAAAAGGTGAAAAGTTTATGACTATAATAGTTTATGTACAACTCTTCATAATTTGAGACTAATCTAGTGATGAGGATGCATGCTGTTCTGGAATTTTGCCATCAGTATAGTGCTTGACTTAAATATTTCCTTTTGGTCATTATTCTCATCAACTTGGAATATGTAGCAAACTAATTACAGTTATGTTTACTTCTGCTGCTCACAATTGAGGTCAGATAGCAAACTTAAATGCACCTTTAGGGAATCTTTGTATTATTTAATGATATTGTCAACAGCACTTTGCACTAAGTGATTGGCTGTGTAAAATAATTTTCAGAATTCTGATTTCTTAATTCACATAGCATAGACAATTCAGAAAAAACATATTGTATCACAATCAAATTATTTCTGCCACTTGATTTTTCCAGAATTTAGAAAACATCTTCTCAGTTAAAACATATACATAAAATAGATGTATTCAAAGAGAGAAAAGAACCCTACATTTATTGAGCACCTGTTATATGGCATGCATTGAGATAGCTGGCTACACTCAATAGTAAATATTTACCAGGCATGGTATAATGCATTAGTCATTGATCCTCCCATTGCTATTATCAATTCATAATCAACTAACCTGATGATGCAGAATCCAACAGCAAAGTTATTTCAGTTTCAAGGAGAGAGTTGTGAGAGAGGAGATAATTAAAATAAGGCACAAATCAGAGCCAAGGAACTTGGCAGGATAGTATATTCTGTCTGTTTGTTCTTCTGGGAAACATTTTTCTATGCTGATGAACCAACATAGGGTGATACCCTGATGTTTTTCACACTCCATGATGCTCCATTTGTGTTCCATTACCCTGTGAGAAAAGTGAATCCAGAACCTTTTCTTTTTTCTATTAAGAATAGGTTATATGGCCCCTGTCACAATGACCGTGTAAAATCACCCCTTTCATCCTGGCCAATGTGTGCCAAAGGCACCATGTGCCCTGAACAAGGTGGATAAGCAATGTCTGAGGCATCTGGAATTGAATTATACTCAACAAGTTTTCTTTATATTGGTCTGTGAAAATCCAGTTCCAGTCAACTCCTCTCTTGGTAAAAATAGTTTCTGAATAAGCAGTGAGGAGGCAGAACAATTATTAGGAGGTACAATGATACTGAGCTTCTGTTCCGGCTGCACTGGTATCTGGGTGCTTCAAGAGCTGCTGTCATACTTTTATGCTACAGATCATTGTAGTGATACCCTCTGTCATTTAAAGAAATTGATACTTTTTTGCAATTTAAACATAATTGATGGATATGCCATTTTTTTGTACATTTTTCTAGACAACCCTACACAATGTGCATGTTGCATTTAACAGTGAAAACAATACCAACATGAACTAAGTAAATTGAATATGTATTTTAGCAATGCATTATTTATCTTTAGAATTGCATTTGTATTAAAGTCTTTTTTCAATTTGACAGGTCAAGCATCACATTTTTCATGTTTAGATGAAGAAACTAAACATCAGAGATGGTGAATGACTTTCTGATAGTATTATAGGTATTAAGAGAAAAGTATCAGGTATCAGGACACATATTACTACCCTTAAATCAGTCATTGGTATGTAGGAGACTTTGGGACCCTCTCCTTGATTTTACCGTGTTGTGGTTTAAAATTATTTGTTACTATCTCTATTCCTTGTATACATACTATTGCTGAAGGTACACAAAATCTAATCCAAAGGCTTTTTTTAACTAACTCAAAGTAACTCAATTATCAGCCAAATAATATTACATCTGTCACTGGAGGAGCTAGGAAGGCAAGGACACGTTAGACATTTGAGGAACTGTCCAAATGCTGACAATCACATTTTTAGGGTGTTCATAGAGCAAATAGGATTTGATTCTGTAACTATTCTTCTATTTCCCATTATTGAGATACCTGGGACCATATTTAACCTCAGGTACTGAGGGAAAGACCAGTCCAGGGGAGTGGGTGTTTTTTCATAGTGTTCCTTAAGTAGCAAATTAAGACAAGTGGGCAATAGGGAGAATGTGTATCCAGGGTAACTAGAGGAAATCTGACAGAGCCCATTAAAAGACAGTGCTGATTAACATCTTGATCTAGAATGTGACAGATACTCAAAGAATCATAGGGTATGTTTAAAGGACACTGGAGCCAATTTGCAGCGACTTGCATTGATCAAATCTAAGACAATAAATAGCAAGAGTAATGGATTATAATCTAATAAATAAAACAAGAATTCCTGAGTCCATAAAGTAACATAAATAAATAACTGAATATATAAATAAATGAAGAAGAAAAAATTATCTCTTAGAGCAGAATGATACCAACCTAATGGATGTGGAAGAAATAAATGGAATTAGAAAATCAGTATTCGATGCTAAAATTAGCAGGTGAATTTGATGGGAGATAGGGTATTTACATCATCTCAACCACAAATCAATTAATGTACTTCATAAATTTCACTAATTACAAAGGAAAAATGTGATCTTATAGTGAAGGACTCCCATTTAACCAAGTGATTAAAGCTAATATCACCACTGTACCAATGTTGGGATGAATGAACATCATGCACTTCTTGCTATGACACATTGAGATAGACATAAAATTATATTTGTAATATGTCTGCCAAATTGTGTAATGTGAATAGAATTATGAATACATACCAGAAGAAAAGGAAGGGCAGTTCTACTAAATAATTGGCATGTATTCTTCAAAATTGCTCAGGTCAAGAAAGACCAAACAAACAAACAAACAAGCAAAACCCAAAAAAGTCTATTCAGATTAAAGAAAAACAAACAAACAAAAAATCATGATAACTAAGTGTCATGTACACAGTGTGGCATTTAAGTTCGTGAACGAAGTGGCAATTAAGCTCATGAACTTGCCACCAGGTGCTTACATTGGCAGCACTTTACAAATAGCTCAGTAAGGTTTCATAATCTTGGTATATCAGTGTCTCACAACTGCATTTGTGTTGACGTGTGGTGGTGTCTTGCTGAGTGGCATTCATTATTGTTGTTTCATGTTTTTGCATGCAGTCATTAGAACATCGGAGCTTGAATCAGAACAATGAACAAACATTACATTTCTTGCTAAACTTGGCAAGAGTGGAAGTAAAATCAGGAACATGTTAGCACAAGTTTTGGGGGATAATGCTTTGAAGAAAATGACAGTGTACAAATGGATCAAACATTTTTCTCAGGAAGAGAAAGCCTCACTTATGAAGAGAAGTCAGATAGCCAGTAAAGAGCAGAACTCACAAAAACATTGCAAAAATTCATCGAATTGTGCATCAAAATCTTTGGCTGACTGTGAGAAGCCTAGCAGACCAAATAACCATTGATAGAGAAACAGGAAAATCTTAACTAAAAATCTTGGAATGAGAAAGGTGTGTGCAAAATGGTCTCAAAGGAGCTCTTGCATCATAAAAATGCGCCAGCTCACATAGCACTCTCTGTGAGGGAATTTTTAGCTAGTAAATAAAGAACTGTATTGGAACACCCTCCCTGCTCACCTGATCTGGAAAATCTGGCCCCCGTTGACTTTTTTTTTTTTAACTTGAAGATAAAGCAAATATTAAAAGGAAGACATTTTGATGACATTCAGGAATCAAAGGTAATACAATGACAGCTCTGATGGCCATTCCAGAAAATGAGTTGGCAGTAGTGAGAATCTGCCAGGGGAGTGGGGAGGGCACACTTTATCAACGAGGGTACCTGCATAATGAACATTTGTATACCTAACTCTGAATTGTACCCCACATTTTAAAAATAAAATAAAAAATTTTTTTAAAAGAAAAAGTAAAAGAGTTCCAAAATTGCTTTGGTGGGTGAACTAGGTGCTGGCATCAGTGCATATCTTCCCAAGGAGAGTACTTTGAAGGTGACCATAATGATATTCAACAATGTAGTATATAGCACTTTTTCAAGAAAGAGTTTATGAGTTTAATTGTCAGATCCCATATAATCCTGGATTAGCCTGAATTAAACAATGAACCGAGAAAAATAGGTAAAAGAAATAGTTAAAAGAAGATCAATGAAGAAACTCCCAATTTTTTATTTTTTTTATTTTTTTTTGAGTTGGAGTCTCACTCTGTCTCCCAGACTGGAGTGCAGTGGCCACTCCCGGCCACTGCAGCCTCGACCTGCTCGTCTCTGGCGATCCTTCCACCTCAGCCTTCCAAGTAGCCGGAATTACAGGTATGCGCTACCACGTCCGGCTGATTTTTTGATCTATTGTAGAGATGAGTTCTCGCTGCCCAGGCGGGTCTCGAACCTGCGGGCTCAGGCAATCCACTCACCTCAGCCTCCCAAAGGCGCGGGATTACAGGCTGAGCCATCGAGTCCGACTAACTCCCAATATTTAAATGTGGACTGTGGGCTGGCAATTTCATGATTTTGATAGCTGTACTATGATTATTGGAAATACTGAAGTATTTAAGGGTGAACAGACATGAGATATTGAATTTATTTTCAAACATATCAGAGAAAAATGTACCTATGTGTCATATGGAAACATATGGAAAACAGGAATAGAGAATGATAAAACAAATGGGTGAAAATATAAATAATTGGACATTATGAGCAATAGCTGTATGTAAGTTCCTTATGCCATTTTTTGCAACTTTTATGTGTTTAAATTATATTAAAAAATTAAGCACATTATGTTTCTGAATATGTCCCATTACAGTAAGGCATGGAAAACTTCAATTAAGCAGATGAACGGAAGCACTTCTGAGAACATATGCAAATAAGAAAGTAAACTAAAGGATGTATAAACCTTGTTCAGTAAGTCAGGTAAACTGTCTTTGTGTGAAGACAGTTTGTAGAACATAACTTATAATGAGCTCCCGTATTCATGTCCCAGTAACTGAAACTATCAAATCAGGTTTTCTTCAGTTGTAAAATAGCATCACAATAACTCACAAGGGGCTTGTAGGTTGTCCAGAAAAGTGGATATTCAGCAATAGGGATTGTGCCTGACATAGAAAATACTCAGTTGTCCATTTCATATCCACATCCATTGGCTTTCCCAGATTTTATCTTGATGCCACATGTAACATTTCTCTAATTCTACCTCAAGGACATGCAGCCTCAAGGCTGTGAAAGCCTATTCCTGAGACCCAGGCTACTGTTTCATGACCCATAATATACAGCTCTTAATATAACCCTGAAGGGAAGAAACATAACACTTGAGAATTAGGATAATAATGAACACTTTTCTTTCCATTTCAGAATTATTCAAATGTGGAGTCAAAGGATCCCAGTGGAAGCATATTTTTCTCTAATTTCTGCCTGAAGACTTTGTACCACGTTTCTCCCTTAGAACAAACATGGGAAAGTGTTCTGGGAAAAGGAGTATTTTAGTGAATCAATAAGTAGAATGTTTTCTTTAAAAGGGTTACAAATTCTTTCTATGTTTTGTTCCTTAGAAACATGGGTGCACATGTTTAGAATCTAATCAACCAAATTAATAGACTCCAGTGGCAAAGCAGTGAATTGAGCACTAGAATTTTGGCATTTTTATATGACTTTCATAGTAGGTATTTCCACTGCTAGATGATGTTTTAATTTTATTCTCAAAATGTAGTGAGCACCAGGACTGTGGTAAAAACTAAGAGGATGCTTTGAGAAGCAGAAAAACACTCCATTGCAAGTCATGCTGTGTATAAGACAAACTGCACATTCAAAAACCATAAAGATGCAGTGTATTTAAAAGGAAAATGATTGAGTTATAATGCATAATATAGACAACCAGAAATTTGAATGAGACAAATAGTAGAAACCGCATAATTCAGGGATCTGATTGGGAAGGGAAGGGTTGAAGATCACAGGTTTCAGATATGTATTAGTATCTCCAGCGTCCTGGGTAATTTCATCTGTTACTTCTAGTTATTCTAATCACTTCAATGTTCCCAACACAAAGTAATGATAAATGCTTGAGATGATGACTATCCCAATTACCCAGATTTGATCATTGCACATTGTATGCTTGCATCATAATGTCACATGTATCCCATAAATAGGAACAAATATTATGGATCCATAAAATTAAAAATAAAAAAGAAATTGTGTCTATAATAATCAAGTGATTTATTCATATAATTTCGGGCATGAATTTATTAAGGAGTACTTATCTCTGAGTTTTAAGTAAGGTTGGAAATGTCCTTTGTTGCTTAAAAGAATCACTTAAAATTATACATAAAAATGTCCCTTTTCTTTGTGAAGGCTGCCTCATAGAAGTTTCCACTAACGTCAGTCAATTCCAACCACTAGTCAATAAAATAGCAAGCATGAGAAAAATAAAACTCAGTTATGCATTTAATAAATATTGGCTGTATCAAATTGTTAGCTTCAGGAGAGGCAGAACGTAACATGGAAATAAAAGTGGGTTTCTAGTCAGACAACTAGAATTTAAATTCTAGCTCTTCCACTTATAAAATATGTGACCTCGCCGGACTCGGTGGCTCAGCCTGTAATCCCAGCGCTTTGGGAGGCTGAGGTGAGTGGACTGCCTGAGCCTGCGTGTTCGAAACCCACCTGGGCAACTTGGCGAGACCTCCTCTCTACAATAAATCAAAAATTAGCAGGGCGTGGTAGTGCGCGTCTGTAGTTCTAGCTACTTGGAAGGCTGAGGCGGAAGGATCACCGGAGCCCAGCAGGTCGAGGCTGCAGTGGGCGGGAACGGGCACTGCACTCCAGTCTGGGTGACAGAGTGAGATTCCAACTCAAAAAAAATAAAAATAAAAAGTGACCTCGTGTACTCATCTGTAAAATGGGAGCAGTAATGCCTCCAGAAGTCATTGTATAGAACTGTTATAAAGGTGAAATTAATTGCATACAAATTTACTTTTTAAATTTTAAAAGGATTTGTCTGAATATCAGAATATTTCCTTCCTTTTCAGTAAAATCTAATTAACCACATTTTTTATTACTAAATCTTTGCTTATTTTACAACTTTACGATATATTTTGAAGTTGCCTGATACTTACAACTGATACAAAAGTTGTAATAGCCCAACAAATTTTTTACAAAGGGCTAGATGCACTTTCAACTCTACTTGGATTGTAATTTGAGACTGAGGGCAAGGTAGACCACAGAAGAAACGTTTTCCAAAATACAATGTTTGCTGGAACAATGTAAATAGAACTTGTAAAGTTAAAATCTCTTCCAATGAGGATCTCTAAGATGGCTTGTCTATATAACATTACAGTAGCTACTGATACTTGGGCAAGTGAAAGCAATTGTGTCATTCTGGTTATTATTGCCTGAATAAAAGTCAAATGTATTTGGATTGGCTACAAAAGAAAAAAAAAAGCCTACATAGCTTTTAAATGAGAGACTGTCATAGTGTAAGCTAAAAGAAGGTAGAGTATTGTTCAAAAAGCAAAGTAAACTCAATACCCAGGATAGTGTTTGGCACGTAATAGGTTGTTGAATTAATGCAAAAACATTCTGCTCAATAGGTTGATCAATATTGTAGAGTGACAAGCTGAACCAAAAAGATCCTGTTTTTGAAGGTATGAATGTTAGGAGACTTATGATAAACCACTCAATATACTACTTCTTGGTTGATACCTCAAATGATTGTTTTTTTGACTGGGGATATGCAGTCTCATGACATAAACTACTTTTTGTGTGTCCATAAAATAACCTCCTCACTCCTTTTGACTTAGGAGTATTTTGTTTTGTTTTGTTTTTTTGCAAACTTTAAGAACTCAATTATTATAAAGAGAAAAACATATTGTTCCTTGGGTACTCAGTCTAGAAAATATTATTTTTTTCCACCTAAAGTCAGAAATTCTTTCAGTACCTTTCCTAACATTACAACATAAAGCATTTTGTATAAATTCATGTACAAGCAATTTACAGAGGGCACTAGCAGAATTCTTGCACTGGACAAGTAAGGCCCTGACCGGATTTTTTTCTTTTCACATACAGAAGCAATAGAACCAGAAATGGCCAAAACAATAGAAATAACATAAATGAGTTAGCCCTCTTATGAAACTCGAAATTGTACTTTAAACGCTGAGTTTTGTAATATACTTTATAACAACAACAACAAAAAGTATATTTCATAAAAGGGAGTGATCTTCCAACTGGAGTAGTGATACAAGAATCACAATGCAATTATTTCTGGATATCACTTGTAATTTGAAAGTTTCTGTATAGCCTCAAGTCATGTATTTGGCAAACTGTATATGAATCGCACTCAGTAGTGGGTGCTGACTCAATATCAACTAAAGTTTTGTCATCCTAATGTTGATATTTAGGTTCTAATTTAAGAAGAGACATAAGACCAAGTAAACCCAAAAGAAAATCACAATTACAGTGTATGTTCCTATACTGAGCAGCCTAGAACTCAGTACTCTTTAAAGGCATGTGGATAGGGCTTCTTCTTGCTTGAGAAGGCAATGCTTTCCACAGACACAGGATATGCAAATTCCCTCAATCTCCAGCCTTCCTTCTTCCTACAATCAAAATTTACTTGTCCTCCAAGCTCTCATTCACATCTTGCTTGCTTTCTGAGACTTTCCCCAGCTACTCTGGAATATATAATCATTTGACATACTGAATTATCATAGACCCTATCATCTGCATTTCTTATATTACTATTAATATACTTTGTCTCTTCAAAGAAGGAGGGTGATTTGATTTTGTTGTGATGAGGGAGAGCATCCCTTATTTAATGGTAAGCAGATAAGTGAACTTGAAGCAAAGCGTG
Organism: Carlito syrichta; assembly: GCF_000164805.1. Taxonomy (NCBI): domain Eukaryota; kingdom Metazoa; phylum Chordata; class Mammalia; order Primates; family Tarsiidae; genus Carlito; species Carlito syrichta. The sequence continues at coordinate 327,874 of NW_007232563.1, forward strand.
GGTAAGTCACTGGATAAATGGAAAGAGTGAGACTCAAAAAAAAAAATCGCAAAGGTGAATACATTTCTTACTTGTGAATAACTTAGGAACTGCTGCACACTGGAGAACTGACTATTTGTGAATAGCAATTCAATAGCTTATTTGACATAGGCTACTTTCTTTTTCTTTTTCTTTTTTTTCACTCTGTTGCCCAGGCTGGAGTTCAGTGGCCTTCTCACATCCACCACAGCCTCCATCTGCTGGGTTCAGGTGATTCTTCTGCCTCAGCCTTCCAAGTAGCTGGAACCACAGGTATGTGCCATCATGTTTAGCTAAATTTTTGATTTATTGTAGAGACAAGGTCTTGCCAATTTACCCAGGCTGGTCTTAAACCCCTGGGCTCAGTCAATCCTCTCTCCTCCACAACACTTACAGGTGTGAGTCACTGCGCCTGGCAACATAGGATACTTCACAGCTCTGGAAATTAACAGTCATATCTAGAAAAATAAGCTTAATATCATCCTAGATGAACAGAATTATCAGAGTGGAGTTCTAGGTGAACACCTATTAAGTCATTCCTACTCCTATCTTAAGTGTGCCAGGCAGTAAAACCTTTCCTAAGTTAATTGGCTAGAATGATATTACTCTACTTTGACCTCCATCTTTTTAGTTATTAACCCAGTTATTAGACATGTAGTGATATATATTTTACCTTGCAAGATATGCTCTGAGAAGTATATTTTAATGAAAGGACATACACATAACATATAATTAACCATTTTATTGTGAACTGTTTAGTGGTAATTAGTACACAAAATGTTGTGTACTTACTATATATTTCCAAAATGTTTTCATCATCCTCCCAAAAAATGCCATACCAATGAAGCCATTTTTTTGTTCTTCATTTCCCCTTGTCCCTAGCCCATGTAATCCACCAATCTGTGATCTGTCTCCATAGAGTTATCCATTCTGAGTAGTTTATATAATGGAATCATACAATATACCTGGTTCCTTTTACTTATCATAATATTTTGGGGGTTCATTCACATCATAACATTTTTCATGATTTTATTTCTGTTGGTGGTTGAACAACATTCAATTTTGTGTGTGTGTGTACATGTGTGTGTGTGTTTGTGTGTGTGTGTATCTGCATGCATACACACCATATTTTTTAATCCATGCATTTTTTAGTGGACATTTGGGATGTTTCTCCTTTTAGTTATTGTGGATGGTGTGGCTATAAACATGAGTGTACATATATTTATCTGAATAACGGTTTTCAATTATTTGGTCATATACTTAGGTATAAAATTGTGGGGTCATAGGATAATTCTACGTTTAATTTTTGAGTAACTGCCAAAATAATTTTCATCATGGATGCATCATTTTACATTTTTACCAATTATATATTAAAGTTATCATTTCTTTACTTTCTCACCATTTCTTATTTTCCTTTTAAAAAAATAGTCATTCTTGTATTAAATGGCACCTTACTGTGGTTTTGATTTGTATTTTCTTAATGACTAATGATGTTGAGCTTGATACATGTGCTCACTAGCTTTTTTCATAACTTTTTTAGAGAAATATCTATTTAAGTCCTCTTCAGATTTTTAATCAAGTTTAACTTTTTGTTGTTGAATTGTGAGCGTTCTTTATGTATTCTAGATGCAAATCCCTTATCAGACACACATTGAAGAATAATTTTACTGAACATGCAGTTCTTGATTGACAAGTTTTTTAAAAAATGTATTTCAGTACTGTAAACATACTATCCCATTCACTTTTGGCTGTCATGGTTTTTGATGAGAAACCAGACGCTAATTATATTGAGCCACTTGCACATAATGAGCCACTTCTTCCTTTCCTTTCCACTTTCAAGATTCTCTCTATCTTTGTATTTTCTTTTTTTTTTTTTTTTTTGAGTTGGAGTCTCACTGTCGCCCAGACTGGAGTGCAATGGCCACTCCCAGCCACCGCAGCCTCGGCCTGCTGGGCTCCGGCAATCCTTCCACCTCAGCCTTCTGAATAGCCGAAACTACAGGTGCGCGCTTTCGCACCAGGCTCATTTTTTGATTTATTGTAGAGATGAGGTCTTGCCAAGTTGCCCAGGTGGGTCTCGAACCCACGGTCTCAGCAATCCACTCACCTCGGCCTCCCAAAGCGCGAGATTACAGGCTGAGCCACCGAGCCCGGCTGTCTTTGTATTTTCACAGTTTGACTACAACATGTCTTAGTGTGATTCTCTTTGAGTTTCCTTTCTTGGAGTTTGTAGAGCTTCTTGCATATGCTGATTCAGGTATTTTATCAAATTTGTTAAATTTTGGTCTATTTTTTCTGTCCTTTCCTCATTTCTCTTCTCTGTGACTCCCATAATGCCTATGTTTATACAACTGATGATATCTCAGAGGACCCTTAGGCTTACTTCAGTTTCTTTACACACACACACACACACACACACACACACACAAAGAATAAAAATTTTTTTTTAAGTTCTGTTCTTGTAGTTTTCAGCTCCAAAATCTCTATTTGGTTTCTTGTCATATTTTCTGCTTATTTAATCTCACTTTCCTCATTCACCATTCTTCCTGGTTTCCTTTAATTATTTGTTCATATTTTCCCTTAGCTCTTTGTATTTATTCAAGATAGCTGTTTTAAAGTCCTTGTCTAGTAAGGGCACTATCTGGGATTCCTCAGAGACTGATTTGGTTTGTTCCTCTCCTCCTCCTCCCATTAATGGGCCATGCTTTTCTGTTTCTCAGTATGCCTTATACTTTTTTTTTTTTTCCTGAAAAGTAGTCATTTATAAAATTTTAATATGGTAACTTTTCATCAGAGTTTTCTATTGTTTTCTATTGTTAATATTTGATGAATGCAATGGTCCATTTGTTTAGTGATATTTTCAAGATATTTTAGCAAATACTATATTTCTTGTTGTATGTGGTTATTAATGTCTCTGTTCTGCTATTTTAGCCATCTGTCAGTGACCTAACATAGCTTTCCTTAAATGTATAAGGGCAAAAAAAAAGAAAAATAAATAAACAAATTAGAGGCTAGTCTTTACCTCTTGGTTCTGAGGTAGGAACTTGTCTCTCAGATAGGTATTCCTTTATTGCTGTTGTCAGACCACCTGTGGCTTTCCTGAATATGTGGAGCCCACAGATCCATCCAAGAAAGAAGCCTATAGTCTTCTCAAGTTTTTTTTTTTCTGAGCATTCATGCATCTGGTCCTGGCATGTAAATTGCACTTTGCCTTTCCTGTATAGAAGATGGCCCTTCCAAATCATTATTTCCCCCTAAGATTCTTTCTTTTTTAACTCCTCTTTTCTGGAATTTTGGATTGTCTGCCACTTATCCCATTCTTGCCCCGGATGAACACAGGCTGTGTATGGCTTCTTGCAACCCAGAATACCACTTCAGCCCAGGATGAGAATTGAGATAGGGGAGTGCAAGCCGGGCTCGGTGGCTCATCCCGTAATCCCATGCCTTTGGGAGGCTGAGGTGAGTGGATTGCCTGAGCCCGCGGGTTCGAGACCCGCCTGGGCAGCGAGACCTCATCTCTACAATAAATCAAAAAATCAGCCGGGCGTGGTAGCGCATGCCTGTAATTCTGGCTACTCGGAGGGCTGAGGCGGAAGGATCGCCGGAGCCCAGCAGGCGAGGCTGTGGTGGCCAGGAGCGGCCACTGAACTCCAGTCTGGGAGACCGAGTGAGACTCCAACTCAAAAAAAAAAGAGAGATGGGGGAGTGCAAAACAAAAGTCAATCTCTGTGTCAGTCCCTTAGGGAGTGACCAGGCAGGTTAAAATGCCCTAACATAGTATTTTAAGAATAAACTCCATGTTAGACTCTCGCATCAGCAAACCATACCAGGAATGCTGGCCATAATCACCACGGATTAAAAACAAATGTGAACAATATCTATGTGTATTTTTTTCTTTAAGGGAAAGCAGCTAGACAATATTGAATGTGACGCTCAGTTATATTGAGCTTCTTATGACTGTTGTTAATGCTCAACCAAATATGCTGTAAGGCATCATGCCAGAAAATGTAGATATATTTTTATCCAGAGCTGAAGTTGGGGTGTTGAATTTGGCTGGAAAGTAACATGTAAACATGACCACCCTAGGGAAGTTTAATTTGTACTTCTTTCTCCTACATTGAGTTGATAGGTTCTGAACTAAATAATTCCTATTGTGGTGAAGAATTTAACCCAGGCCTTCATTTACTATTTTGATAAGATCATGCATTGGAAACAAACTTGAAAATCCAATAGAGCTCATAAGCATTTTGGGATGCTATCTTACATTTTATTTATATTCTTCTAAGTACCCTATGTACCAAACTGTTCAACTGCAAGAAAGAAAAGAAAAAAAAAACTTGCCTTCTTACTGAGGGATTTTTTTTCCCTAGCCATGTTCCTATCAGAGTGTGTGGTACTTGCAAAAAATAACAACTAATTATGTGGCCTCCGCTATAAATTTTCCACCATTATTTCAGATGAATATCCCTTGTTATCTTCAAAAGGTTATACAGCATTTGAAATTCAAAAGGAAGGTGTTACCTGCTATCTTGCATAAATCTCTAACAATTGCAAATGGAATATATTATAGTCAGATCCGATTGCTTATATCCATTCAATCTTGCCTTAGCCCAGCATTTGTAAAGGTAAATGCATGGTAACTTGCTTCTTATTTTCTTGGAATTCAAAATTGTGCATATAAATGAGCATATCCCTCTTCTAAAATTCTTTGCAGATTGTCTTTTTTTTATTACTGCTCCCGTACCAAGTACATTACACTGAATGGTGAGAAGGACTGAAAAACTGCATTAACTCTGACTTAAATATAATAGCATATTCTTTTTAAATGCAAGTAGGGGAAAACAAATACCAACTTTATTCCCACTATTCAATGTAAGCATTACTGATACACACAATACTTGTTTGAATGCTTTTGGATTTTTTAAGGTCACTTGTATTGATTGATGATGGTGAGATTTTACAGTGAAATCTTCTTGTTTGAAGTTTTCCAGAGTATAAATCCACTGGGACTACAATTTGCACACTATTAGCAATATAGTTTAGTAGATTAGAATTACCTAAATCAATTTAATAAACATTTATTGGGTACCTACTCTTTACACAGCACGGCACTAGGTGATGGAAGAATTGGACAGCAAGCAAATCCTTGTGTCTGTCAAGTTCACAGTTGAGTTGGAGAGTGAATGAATAACCTTAGCATATTAATATTCCTTGAGCTGCAGGAAATATAATCAGACAAGAAGTTGGACAACCTCAGTGCTAAGTCTGACTCATAATCAGAATCACTTGCGGAGGTTTAAAACAATACAGATTGCTGGTTCTGCTCCAGCCTTACCAGTCCATAGTATCTCGGGAGGTTGCCCAAGAATATGTACTTTTCAAATGTTCCCTGAATGGTAATGATGACTAGCTTGTTTGAGAACTACCAGAGCAGATGATGTTTTATGTTCTCTGAAGGCTTGGACGTTTAGGATTCTAGAATTGAATTTGAGAGGTTAAAAATGATGAAACAGTGTGGGGACAAAAGAATGCGTACATGCGTACATCTTCAACTTTATTACGATTGGAATATGCAGCATTGTTCTCTGTCGATTCCCAACCAAGCCAATGAAAATCTGTGTTTCAGTAATATGACTACCACCCACAAGAGGGCTCCCCTGAAAAAAAACAAAACAAAACAACAACAAAAAAAAAACCAACTCAACCAAAATATTATCAATCTTGGTCTGTTTAGAAACACTTCACTGATATACGTATTCATTGAATAACATATTTTCAATGTATCCTGGATGGTTTTTGAACCCTATCTAAAAGGTATTATGCTGAAGTATCAAGATGATGAGTGATTTAGTTTACACTTTTGAAGCATAAAACTAGGGAAGACTACTGTTAAAACATATGGTGGGCCGGGAGCAATGACTCGAGCTTGTAATTCCAGCACTCTGGGAGGTCGAGATGAGAGGATTACCTGAGCTCAGAAGTTTGGAGACCAGCCTGGGCAACTTGGTGAGACCTCATCTCTACAATAAATGAAAAAACAAGCTGGGAGTGGGCGTGGGCATGGTGGCACGCTCCTGTAGTTTCATCTACGTGGAAGACTGAGATGGAAGCATTGTCTGAGTCCAGTAGGTTGAGGCTGCAGTGGTTGTGAGGTGTGCCACTGCACTCCAGCTTGGGTACAGAGTGAGACTCCACCTCAAAACAAAAAACAAAACAAAAAAATAAACACATGGTAACTTACAATATATGGTAAACAAGAAAGACATCTCCTTCATAGTCATATTTATTTTCTGATTTTGTCTTAGTGTCTCAGTTCATGTACAGTCCATCTATTTTCTTTACATTTCTATCCTTGCGTACTTAAGTGCTTAACCAGTGCATAGACAGGATATATCCCATGAGGGTGTTAAAATACTAACATTGCCATTAATGACCTAGCTGAGACACCAGGAATGCCATTAGAGAGTAGGGATAATATTTTTTAAGTATCCAAATCTTGTCCTTGTTTTTTATTCCCTGGAGCATCTGTCCAGTGTGTGATTTACTGGAAGTGCAAAGATGGAGACCATTTAGGGACTGGGCAGCCTACCTTAGGGATTCTCCACTGACAGATCCTTTAGGATTCCATGTCACAACCGTTTTCCCCCACTCCTGCTCTCAGTTGGCTGCTCTAGTGTATATAGTAGGAAAAGTAAACTGCTTCTTCTCCTAATATACTCTCACTCAACATAACACAGAACACTTCTTATACCAGAGATGTGTTTTGTTTCTTCTACAACACATCTATTCTCCAGGCGAAACTGACTGGGTGTTCTAAAATTCAGTTCAATTTTGACACTAACAGACCCCACAGTTAAGAAGTCAATCCCACAGTACTGCCCCTCAGTTCAGATACCAATTTAAGTCCCAGATTGTGGCCAGTGCTTTTGATCTGCTGACTGTAAAGCAAGAGTTGTTATGACCTCCTCTGGGAGTTTAATCATTTGCTAGAGTGGCTCACAAAACTCATGGAAACAATTATTTATATTTACCAGTTTATTATAAATGATAAAGATGAGCAGCCAGATAATGAGGTATATGGTGTAAGGTACATGAAAGGGACATAGAGCTTCCATGTCCTCCCAAGAAGCACCTCCTTACCAGAACCTCTACATATTCAGCAACTTGGAAACTCTCCAAATCCTGTCCTTTTGGGGTTGTATGAGGGTCTCATTGCATAGGTTTAATTGACTGCTTTATTTGCCATTGGGGATCAATTCAACCTTCAGTCCTTTTCCTGGGGTGTAAAGATGAAAGTTTCAATCTTCTTACCATGTGAATTCCTCTAACAAGCAGCTCCTACCTTAAGGTTATTCAGGATCTCCCAGCTACTGGTCACCTCATTTGCATTCAGAATGGCTGAGCTTCCAAGAGTTTTAGGATCTGTGTGCAAGGAAATCAGGACACAGGACACTGGACAAATATCGTGTGTGTGTGTGTGTGTGTGTGTGTGTGTGTGTGTGTGTGTGTGTGTGTGTGTGTGTTTGTTTCACAGTATCACAGTTCCCCAATACCCAATAATATTTTATTCAGGAAAAGTCCACGGATCTGGGTTAGCCTTGGGATGATGTTTACATTCATGTCACTGGAGGGATTCAATATTGGTAATCAGGGGTTTCCTCAGAACTGCCATAGCCATGCATGCGCTTGTTCTCATTCTACCTCTGCATATCTGAAAGGTAGCCCCTGTGTTCTCTGGGTGGAAGCTAGGTGTCATTTTCTGGGTGGAGGTGTCTCTATACCTGAGTGTGGCAGCGTCTCTATACTTGAGTGTGGCAGCTAAAAGTTGCTGGCAGTGGAAACTTCTAAGCACATTCACATTTAGTCTTTCATCAAAGATTTGGCTGTACATATTAGACTTCTACATCACATTTTGATCAGTGGCTCTGAGCATCCTGTTTTGCAGCTGGTGACCAGTCTCCATGGGATATTGATAAGAGTTGATTATTTGGGATTAGAATAATCTGAGTGGAGAAGAGCTAATCCATTGACTATAGCTGCTTAATTCCCAAATCATCTGGTTACCTGGAACAGAAGTGGCACTGACATATTCAGTGTAGCTAATTCTGGTATCATTTTCAGGAGCAAAGAAAGTAATCCCTTGGCTTCAGAGAGCTCACATATCAACCGACAGATTAAATATGAGAATTGTATTACTGAAATAGGGAAAGAAGGTAACTGAACTGTATAAACTCATTTAGAAGTCTATGGATTCTGTGTTGCAATATATATTGATTGGCTATTGTGGGACTTAAAACCTTAATCTATTTTGTTAACTTAACTACATGCAAAGCTGTTGGGCATATAATTTACTGCTTATACAGAACACAGTACTACAGGGTAATGGTACTACCTAGCTCAGTTTTACAAGTGTTCATTGAGCACCTGTTCTGGGTTAGATTTCATGAAGGATTTAGCAGGGAATTCACAAGGGATAGAATACTTAACTGCCCTAGAGAAGTTGTGGATAACCTGGGAAAGAGAAGGTTAAGAAAGAAAGAGGGAGAGCAGTGCAGACATGGTATAATCAACTGCAGAAACTGTATTCAGAAGGGCAGTATAGTCAGAAGAAATTGAGGTTTCATCAGACCTCAGGGCTGAAACTTCTGTAGTGGAAGATGGGCTTAGGTGGGATGCCAAGAAAGGAATAGACTGTATGGACATAGGTAGAGCATATACCTGAGGTTATTTTAAAGGACACGAAGCAACAGCTGTGTAGATTTTGGCAACCATAGTTACCACCATATATCACACTCCCTATGATTGTATATTCTATCCAAAAATGCAGGCTGCCTTCTTTTGGGTGCTGTACTGAATTAGAAAGCATCATCATCTCACAGTGTAACACCCAACTATTTCTGTCTATATGGAGTCACAAGCTATGTGGGTAGGCAAAATTTTAGGATGAAACCCATAATCTATGCCCACTGGTGTCACTCCTACAATTATATTGCCTTGTAAAATGGCAAAAGAAGCCGGGCTTGGTGGCTCAGCCTGTAATCCCGTGCCTTTGGGAGGCTGAGGTGAGAGAATTGACTAAGCCCGCGGGTTCGAGACCCGCCTGGGCAGCGAGACCTCATCTCTACAATAAATAAAAAAAAATCAGCCGGGCGTGGTAGCGCACGCCTGTAGTTTCGGCTACTTGGAAGGCTGAGGCGGAAGGATCACCAGAGCCCAGCAGGTTGAGGCTGCGGTGGCCGGGAGCGGCTACTACACTCCAGTCTGGGCGACAGAGTGAGACTCCAACTCAAAAACAAACAAACAAACAAACAAAAACAAACAACAACAACAAAAATGGCAAAAGAGAGATTAGGTGGGCCTCATCTGACTCCCTGAATACTTTAAAAGCAAAAAGACTTATCAGACTACAGGCAGAAGGAAAAATCAGGGAGATTTCAAGTGTGAAGACTCAATGGTCCTTAGTGGTCTGAAGATAGCAGGGACCATCTGAAAGGAGTCCCTAGTTGACCGTCAGTAAAGGAACAGCAATCTCAGTCCTCCAGTCCCACATAACTGAATTCTTCCAACAACCAGAACAAGCCTGGAAGTGGGTTCAGCCCCAGAGTCTCAGGTTGGATCCCAACCTGGCAGATACCTTGCTTCTGGCCCTCTGAAAGCCAAAATAGAAAATTTAAATCTGTCCAGACTTCTGACATACGTAACTGGGAGGTAATAAATGGGTTTTGTTTAGTCACTGAGTTGTAGTAATTTGTCATGTAGTAAGAAAACGAATATACTAATTGTGAGTGTATGTGCATTATGACAGATTTTTTATTATGCATTTGTATTTGTCAGTTCCTTTACATGTACACTTCAAAATGAAAATGACATCCAAAGGACAGCAATTCTGTCTTGTGTATGGACGTACAATACTTCTGTCTCTCCATCACAGCACTTGGTGTGTTTTGGGAGGTATGGATAGCGTTATGATCTGCCTGCCTTTTTTGTCCTGCCTCTATGGAGATGGTGAGCGTACATAACACAGGTAGCTGTAAGAATTCCGGAAGACCATGTCCAAAATGCCCTGACTTTAGATTCAGTTGTATATCCTATTTAATCTTTGCAATCACTCAGTAAAATGCACTTTTAAAATTCTTCGTTTTTATATTTTGGTATTTTTCCATATGACTCTGGTACATTTGTGCCTTCCCCACTAGAAGAGTTGGTAATCTGCACAGTTTGTTTCTATTCAACTTATTTTTATTCTGTAGAATACTTGAAGTAGTTTTGGGAGCCTGCGAGGACAGTTCCATAAGTTTAATGCTTCCATAATAGACATTCCAGATGGCCTAACCATTTAGGACAGGAAACGCGGATCCCTGCCACAAGAATTTTTGGAAGTCCTGCCATTATCTCAGGATATGGCTGGGATGTGGGCCAGACCCCTGAAGGCTTAGACTTCTGCTAATACCTCCTTTTTCCTTGCAGGGCTGCCAAAACTAGAGGAAACACTTTTATTTTTCCCATCAGAATGAAGACACATTGTCAGCCTGAAACTTTTTGTAGTCTTACAGTCTAGCGTAGTGCAGCTGCCTTTTGACTGGAGCTAGTTTATGTCTTCAAAATCCTCTCTCTTTTCAGTTCTTGCAAAGTGTAACTCCTTCTCCCTTGTGATCCTACTTCTGCCAGAAGAATGAACAAGCACTACTTTGAACTTTTGGCCTGGTACTTTCTGTGCATTCGAATCCATCCCACGCAGGGAAAATGGTCTTTGCCATCACTAACTTTCTCTTGCTCAGCAACTGACGGGCATGATATCACAGTCCCCCTGGCACGCACCCAACATAACCAGCACAGTATTGTCTGGCAGACATTTAGACTTTCATATTAAACACCAGGTAGAGCATCACAACTCCCCAGACCCCTGAGGGAGGGACTCACCAAAATGATTCTGATCTATGGGGCCTTTCCTGCACCTGAGGCTCTGGCACCTTGAAAAGAGACTCCCTCAGCCCATTTGTGAATGTTGCTTTTTAAAACATAGTTTGATTTACTTATTTTTTTAAATCTATTTTTAGATTAGAAAGTATCATTTATTTGGAAAGTGGATTAGAGATAGAAAAGGGTTATCTTTGTCTCCCAGATTGAGGAGGGGGACAGAGCTTCAGAAGAATGGCCAACATAGTTGGATTTAAAAGGTCTTGTTTTGCTCTCTTATGGAATACAGTGAGGGAACAGTATGTTGACAGAGCAACCAACTTAATCAGCAGCGCCTTGCACATAGCAATATACCAGGAGAAAGTGATTGACTTCGGTGATCTGTGTGGGGGAGATGGGATAGCAGAAAAGAGAACAGGATACTCTGACGCTGCAGAAGTAAAGGAGGAAAGCTAGAGCATAAGACTACCACAAACATTTTCTTTTTTTGCTAAGAGAGAGGGCAGGTATTTGCTTTTCTGTTTTACAGATTGTGAAACTGAGATTTAGAGAGATTGGTTACGTTTTTGAGTCTTAGGAATGTTAGGTTAGATTATAAACGCCTGTGAGGAGGAGGCATCTATTTTTTGTAGCCTCAATTCTTCTCATTCAGTCAATGTAAGTTCTGCATTTAATCACTGAGTGAGTTATAAATGAATTTTTTTAGTGAACACTCACTCTCATTTTTTCTCATCTACCAAGAAGCTCCCAGGGTCATCATGTCATTTGAAAAAGCATCAATTTAAGTGTTTATATATCTGTTGGTATCAGTGGAGCTGATTTAACATAATTTAGCATTTCCCACAGCTGGACTTAATGGTGGTTTCATTTTTGGTTGAGTTATCTGCTGGAAGAATACTTGCAGATTACTGTTTGTATGTTTTTGTCTTTGGATATTTTCCCAGGCTTTTGACTCTCAAGTCAAATTGCAGCCATTTTTCTTTTATTATAAATTCTTTAAAAATTCTACTACCTTAGTGAATAATCATATGCAAAAGATATACAGCTTAAGACCCATCATGTTTAAAATCAAGAGATTTTCTACTAACAGGTAACAAACACAAAGAGGAAAGCTCTTGAAAAGAACCTACATCTATGAAGGAAATTTTCAGAGAGAGAATTTAATCAGATTCTCTTGTTCTAATATTATTGATTAACAAGAAAAGAAGTAATAAACTTGCTTATACCATCAACCCGATTTATTTCAGAGAATACACAAAGGTAAAGAAAGTTGAGCAGAAAAATGTTTTTAATTATGAAAGATGTATTTAGCATATCAGAACCTTGAATTTCTCTTCTGTAAATTGGGACTGATACTATTTACCTCAGAGAATGCTTCTGAGGATTACATGAGATAAATTATATGTAGCGCCCTCCAAAGCATTTGACACATACTCATCATTAATTAAATACCAATATCTATCATTTTAGTTCCACCTATGCCCAGTTAACACTGTGAACTATTGGCACTTACCATGCTCCCTCAAGTTCACTATGGTGAGTTTAGCATCTCATGGACACTTTGCATGAAGCCTACAATACACTCTACTAGGATGTTTACTATAGTATTTATTTTAGCATATGATGCTTTTTAAAAAATTAATATCAGAAAGGAAAAAAATGTTCCTGCGACAGCTCCAAGGAAAGTCATCTGTTACTACAATATTTAATCATTCAGTTTCTCAACTAATGTTGAAATTCCTTAGGTTTGCTTTTGGAACTCCCTCCCATAGCAGACAGCTCCTCTGAAAACAGAGATTCTCAACTCCTAGGTTTGGGGTCGCTTTCTGTAACTTGAATTGCTCTCTCCTATGACAACATATCAGTTGTACAGAACCAAGGGTAACCACGTGTAAGGAGATTGAAGCAGTTAATCAGTAATGTCCCAGTAATTCAACAGTAAAGAAAGATTATTTTTCTGTTTCCTTGCTCTTCCTATCTATTTTTTATTTTCTTCTATTATTTATTACGTCTTGTAAGAGTGCTGCTCTTACAAGACTGTTAACCCTGACAATGTTCACTAGTGCAATACACTTGGAAGTAACCATTAGAAAATCAAAATAATGAAGTAGATACTTTAAGGCAACAGTCACTTCAAATGTGTTTCCTTTGTGAAAATAAGAACTCCAATCACTCCCAAGGAAACTATTCATGGATGATCAGATGTGAGTTTTGGGAAGGAAAGAAGGCATTGATGGGGTCTGTTCTCATTGTATTTCTAGCTAATAATGGAAAAATGAAAAATAAAATCAAAATATAGAAATAATATGTATCATTTTGTATTTTTACTATGTAGTAGAAATGACCCTGAGTGATTTGTATTTATTAACTTCTAAAATGTTATTATAAATATATATATGCCATTTTATATGTAAAAAATTGTGAGGTACAATAAGATTGAGTAACTTCTCCAAGATTACACAGTGAAAGACTGCAGGGCTGGGTTAGATACCTAAGCAAATTAGTGATGAACAAAATAAATACAGCATGAAAATAATTATCTGGCAACATGGAAAATGAGTGTCATTTCCTATTAACATATAAACCAAGAACAATGTGAGCAAAGACAGGATGTGAGCTGTCTCACACAGACTTGCAAGGATCCATGTGTGCTGCAGAGTTAACTCAACATGTAAAAAGTAACCAATTTCAGGTCACCAGAAGAAGATTGGGTACAGCAAAACTCACCTACCCCATACCCCTCTGCCATCATTGGCACACTACATCTACTAGTTTCTCTTATCTGCAACAGTTATTGCATTTGATTTCCTATTTTGCAATGTGAACTCCTTAAAGGAAAGAGCCATGGGCATCCTTTGTAGATTCTCTATCATTCAATTAGGAGCTCCTTAAAATCAAAGATTATGCCTCATCTTCTCACACCAACCCTTTGCTTTGAATTCACACCCAGCAACATACCTGAATGGTGCATATTAAGTGGTCAGTAAAAGTGCCTGTCATAAGTTTGAGAATAGGAAAGCTCTTTGCATCCAATTTTCTGTTAAATTAAGGATCACAGGAGTTACACTGGGGAAAAAGCAGTGGGTTTCCTTCACCAAGCTCTTTGCCTACCCTGACTTATACTCCTGATTATGATGAGTGTTGTGACTGTAAAAATGGGCAAAGTATATAAATATTTAAAGACAACATTGAGAAAAATAAGCTGTAATGTGATTAATGGAGTTAATTATCTAATTATATAATAATGGAGCATTATGTCAAAAGTACTTCATTAAAAAAAGAACAATTACCTATGATTAAATTTTAAATTTGATTGAAAAATGTTGAATTCATTACTGCATCGAGGAGCTCCCTTCTATCAATTAAGAGTAAACATTATTTATTTTAATTAAAATATGTATTTAAAAATAATATTCAACCAAAGACAGCATTTGTTATGGAAAGTAGGTTACAGTTCATTGCTATAAGGGGCAGTGCTGAGGCTGAGAACTTGGTGACCTCACTAGATACAGCCATATTTACCATTATCCTCTAAAATGGGAAAATATGAGAAGAAATGTTAAATATCACCCACTTGAGACAGGAGAGATACTCCAGCAACCACTGAGACAATTGAAGGGCAAGAAAAATCAGTTTGTACCCTACAGTGAATGTGATAATTCTATCAACTCAGGTGAGGTGTACTCAGCAGTTGAAACTTCTAGGTCCTTTGCTTGTTTTCAGATTCTCAGGAAACTGCTTAACTGTAGTGTATTGAGAACTGGTGAAACAGTAGTAAACATTGCATTTATGGTTATATTAGTGAAGGCACCCCACACCACCAAGACGTTTGAAAGACAGAAGTCCGGAGAGCTATCTGTCACTCCCTAGTCTCCCATGAGTGTCTGGCCAATGTGCAACTTCTCTTCTTTGTTCTGAGACTTCATTTATAAAAATGAGGCTGATCTACCTATGTATTTACTTCATGAGATTGCTCTGGCTGTCAACTGCATAATGTATATGACATTATCTTAGAAACGAGGTATTATCTATGGACACATTATCAGAAACAAATTCGAACTTGTAGCTGCTTTGTTCTGGACAACAAGATACCAGCTACCTGATGTGAATCCTTTTCAAATACTTAAGACATGAGGTACATGTAATGCTTTCCATAATTCCAATAGCTATCAAGAAGTATCGATGACTTAGAGAGAACATTGATTTTTCTGGTGGTGTTTACATGCATTCTTTCTGCAGCTATTAGTGGTTCTCATAGAATTGATAGCTTTTTGAACCGTGTCAATGAGATTATTGATTTTTGGAAGGGCCCTAATCTAGAAAAACTTTTTAAATGTTTGTTATTGGCTTTTATTAACATATAATGTAGCAAAGGATTAAAAATTTCAAGTATTGTGTGATTGTCTGGAAATCTCAAAGTAAAAATCAATGTAGCTAATCTATTTAATAAATCATGAAATACACACACACACACACTCACACGGGGAATTCTGTTAAGATTCATTATCAAATAAGCAATTTTGTGTTTTACTGTGCCAGCTAACTTTCCAACAAATTTCTTGCCCTCTATGCCCAGTTATTTTTGCCAGAATCTAACATGCTGTCCTTTCTGAGGCTCCATTAGTGTATCCTCAAGCCTACTTCTGTCCCTTACTTCACAGTGTTTTCACAAAAAGGCTCCCAATTTCTCCATATCTTCATTCTATATCATTTTCCTCTAATAATCTGGAAGACTGGAAAACACTATTAATTGAAACTTTGCAATTCTACATGAAGTATGTATCCTACCATCATGCAAGAAATAGAAGCTGCAATATCTTCACAAACAAAAGCTTGGTGATGGCTTATAATATCCAGAACACTGGGAATGGAAAAGTCACATATAATAGTTTAGAAAACTAAGATAATTAACATTTAAATGTCCAAAGTGATAGTGAATCAGACATGAAGTGCTATAGGGCATAGCTTGCTTAACCACAAAATTAACCAGAAGAGTGACCCACAAGTATCTTACTCCCTCCAGCACACACTTTTAATTAGCAGAGGCTTGTTCACCTATTTTTCTTTGGATGCAGAAGGAGAACGAACAATATACCCTCTAGTAGTAAAATACTTTTTTTTTTAAAAAATTATGTAGGCAAAAAATTAAAATGTAGCACAGACAATAATCTATTCACAGTGAGGAAAATCTCCAAGTAATGATTTTGGAATTCCTACTAAGTTATCAAAAGAAGGAGAAAAATCCAATTCCATTTCTCTTTACAAATCCATTATCTTTAGTCCTATGGAAAACAATGAACTATACTATTAAGGCGGATATATCTGGGTGTCCCTCGGTGATAATAGAACCACAGGGGAAATAAAACAGGGTAAGAAAATGGGATCACTTTTATAACTACATTTCAAAATGGGTGGCTAAAGGGTAACCAGTGGTTATAATGCTCTGATTTTCAGAAAAGCCTATTGAGGCAATCTTCAAAGTCTTAGGGAGTTAATCTGAGCTTTGGGCATATCATTAATAAGAAGATAAGAAGGTATCCACCAAGCAATGTATCTATTTATCAGTCAAGGCAATGTGTTTGGAAGCTTTACTGATACATACACACACTTATAGCATACACATTTGGCAATATTAGCAATCTGGACAAGAGGTGATTAAAGGTTACAGAGTTCAAAGTTATTATCCTGTCTTGCCCTGATGGTGCTAAGAAAAATACAGCGTTGCCCATGTAGGATTCCATATTTTCTCTATCCAGTACACACACATCTACACACACACACACACACACACACACACACACACTATATATAGTATGTACTAGGTGTGAAAAGGAGGAAAAGGCATAAATTTTATAGGGAGGTTTGAATACTAAGTTTTGTGCATGGACACATTTTTAATCCTTCCCTACCTAGCATCCACCCACTACAATTACAACAGAACACAGAAAGTTGTGAAGTCATATGTGTCCTACTTTTGCTACCATCGTTGTACAAGTATCTATCTGTCACAGAGTGGCTAAGGGTAAAGTCAACCCTCCTTATGTTTAGAATGGAGACTTGATTGGGTGTGTGTGGCACAGCCTAGACTAGACATACATTAGAAAGGATGGCTGCTTTCTGGCATGACATTAAGCCATAGCAAATGATAAGCTCCCTGAGAAGAACTCTCCCACTGCGCTCAGGTTGTTTCCTTCTCTTTCCCCAAAATGCCTGAAATCCATTCAGTCATTAAAATAGCTTTCCTTTGGGTGGTACATTATACAACAGAAGAAAGAGTAAGGTCTATTCTTAACAAACTGTCAATAGCTATTCCATGAAAAATTTCTCCCATTACAAAGCCAGCAAAGATCAGGGAGAATTCATCAGAGCTGAGATCTGCAAGTTCTTTACCTGCCACAAACTAAAATTAATTTTGTATTAAAAATCATTATAAACACATTGTGAAGTAAATTATAGAATGTTTCTTGATTCTCCTTTATTCCATTTAATCCACGCAGCACATTGTAAGTATGGCTTTCAATATACAATTATCACTTTTCAGGTGAAGCAACAAAAACTTGGAGTATAAGGACTTAGCTTTAAATCACCCAGCTTATTGATGACTGATTTAGAACCAATGGGACTCAGATATTTTGTTTCTTAATCTAATTTTATTTCCAGGCATCCCAGAAATGTTGATCAGGAGACCTGCATTTTAGTTCTGGATCTCATTCCAGAACACTGCTTGGTTTTCGACTAGTCATTCATTGATTATTTCCATCTTTAACAAGGATGATCTGAAGCAGATAACTGCCATGGCTTTTGTTGTTGTTTGTTTTGTCTTGCAGATTTTGTATTTAGGAGCATATATCCTACCAAGAAACTTAAACTGAACCATTCACATTCCGATTTCTCTGAAGGCCTTGGGTGTTCTCTAACAGGAATCCAAGACTTAAAGAGATGAAGCTCCCAAGGTAGCATGTCAGACCCGACCAGCTGGTCAAAAATTAATCAGCAAATATCAACTTTTATATAAGCAATGAAATTTTAGAAATTATATACGTAATTTATTTTGGCAGAAAATAAACAATGTAAACATTTCATTTTTATAATGAATGACTACTAACTATAAGAAACTAAGCTACATATTTAAAATCAGGTATCAATATAAGATGCCCACAGTGAATGAGACTCAATTAAAAGTAGTATAATAAGATCTGTGGTACAGGTATGCATAAAATGCTATGAGAGTTCTATGTAAGAACTTGTCAGAAAATGTACAAAAGAGTTAATGTTTGAATTAAATATACAATTATCAGAAGTGTTTGCCAATTAGATACAAGCATGGAATTTCTAGGTGGAAGAAATAGCATATGCAAATGTATGGAAAATAGATTTAGAACATAGATTTAGAAATTTTTCAAAAGGAGATGCTAGAAAAGTATGTTAGGACTTGGTAGCTAAAATGCTTCCTTGCTATGCCAGAGGATATGGTATTTATCCTATAGGCAATAAAGAACTAGCATGGTTTAAAAGAACAGATATTGTACTTAAAAACAAACAAACTTTCTATAGTTCATCCTTTCATCAATATCTGTGAAATTTCTCAAGTCTAAATCATGTCATCTTCTCCACAACGATAAATACTTTGTCTCAATGGACACTGTCAGTTGTCTCAATCACCCAGGACTAGAAAATCAGAAAGCACAAGGATTCATATACATGAGTTTAAGCTCAACTGCTGAATTGCTTTCAACAGTTATTTTGTCAATAAAAAAACATTGTGAATATGAC
Organism: Carlito syrichta; assembly: GCF_000164805.1. NCBI lineage: Eukaryota > Metazoa > Chordata > Mammalia > Primates > Tarsiidae > Carlito > Carlito syrichta. Next base: position 346,582 of record NW_007232563.1, read on the forward strand.
CAATGAGAGAGGAAAGGATCATTAACACAAGGGAGATAATTTTGGGAAATAAACCCTTAGAAAATACAGAACATGAAAAAGTTTAGTCAACTTTAAGAATTGGAGATGACCAAAGATTGATTTTTATTGATCTGTTATCAATTGGTAATACTCTTTAAAAATATACCCCCCCAAAAAAATCTATAGCACAGAGTAGAAATGATTTGATGACTCAGTGTCTTTGGTGTCAGATCTTTTGAAGTTCTTGGAAATCTTTTTTAAGAGAACTGAAGACCAGGCAAGCTCAGAAATGGCCAATTATAAGTAGAAGACTGTAAAGTTGAGTTGTTCCCCAGGGAAAAGAGTCTGATTTCTCTAGAGTCAGGTACTATTCTGTTGAGTCATTCCTTGCATCAGATGCCTGCACATAGCTCTGAAGCTTTATTCACACTTCGACCATCAGGTCTCTGCTAAATAAGTTCTCACACTGATTATTTTTACCATGATTCCCAGAAGGATGACTAAATGTCTCATACCTTAATTTTTAAAAAGGCTCCTAATATTTAAGCTTGAGGTCATATGTGTGTGTAAATAATGTGGGGGAAAAATCTAGTATATTGATTTCTTACATCCTTCCTGTGGCTTAGCAATTTAAATAAGAACTTTCAATTGTCTGGGAAGTTCCTGCTCCTGGAAGGGCATAGATACCAGGAAAGCAATGAATGGCCCATGGACCTTGAACAGGCAAGGACCATTACACTAGGAGATGAAGGAGGGTTGGGAACTGCTCAGACTTCAGCATTACTGTACAATCCCCATCCTCGGTGAGGAGCAACAACACAAAAGTATGTTATTGACTCAGAGTTGTCCCTCTACCTGGAGCCTAGTCTCTGGCCAACTCTTTTCACGCTAATTTCTTGAAATATTTTCTTACACTCTCCTCAGTTTCCTACCATTCCATTCACTGTTCAGGGCACTTTGCCAGGTTACTGTTGACCTCTATAGTGCTTAAGGCAACAAACTTTTAACATATCTTATTAGACTTTTTTTGTGTCACTTGATAGTATTCCTGCCTCCTTTTGCTTCATGATAAGAACAATAATAGAATAGTAGCCTAATTAGTATTAAGTATTCACCTGGCATTATGCCAAACATGCAGTAACACTCCCCTTTTTGCTTGGAAATGCAAATTTGACGTATTTCCTGGACTAGGGCGTATATTATATAGTGGGAGTTGATTAGAGAGTCCACATGGGAGTCTGTGCTCCTAGGAATTCCACACCCATCCTGGGGATCCTGTTGAAGAGTACATCACTGATTTCTGATTCCAAAGCCCATTTGACAGCAAAGCTGAAACTCTCATCTTATTCCCCACTGGTTAACATTGAGAAGGGGGCAGAGACCCCAGATAAGGGACTTAGAGAAACAGTAACTAACTCATCAGGCAATAAAGGATACAGGCGTGCTGTAACACAACTATGAACTGGGATTTATGCAGTAACTTACTGTCTTCTTTTCCCATTCAGCATCTCTTCATGATGACCTTTGCTTTGAACTTTGTGGAACTCCAGAGCAAGCAGAAGAAGCTAAGGCCATAGGGCACCACCCTCCAGACAATATCATTTGCATTCCAGGAAGCAAGTGCCATATAGATAGTCCCAAAGTGCATCAGTAAGACCCAAAGGAAACAGGAATAGATCACTTTCGTGGATGTTGAATGGACACCAATAGAAAAAAATATATAATTGATGCAGCATAAATGCACAATGACTATGTTCTTTGGCCTGGTAAAGATACACAGCCAGAGGCCCCTACCTCGGAGACCATCCTGCAGTCACACGCAGTTCTCCACATGCTCTGGGGCTTCCTCATGTCATTAAGGAGGTTTCTTTGTAGTTTTTATTAGCGTGGATAATAACTCACTAATGTGTTTGTTGTATCATGTTCCAATATGTTTTATGCTTTCTCTCTTGGTTTCTAATGGTATTTACTGGAAATATTTTCAGAGCTAACTGAAATAATATTTCATCAGATTTATTTCTCTTTAAGGGCATTACATATCTATAATAATAATGTATTCCCCCTCCACATTCATGTATTAATGTAACCATATTATTTTCTTCCTCAATTGTTTATTTATAGCAGGAAAAATAATTTCACATAAAGCGTCATGTGTCTTTCTATTGGCTCTTTTTTTTTTTTTTGAGTTAGAGTCTCACTCAGTAGCCAAGACTGAAGTGCAGTGGCTGTTCCTGGCCACCGCAGCCTCGACCTGCTGTGCTCCGGTGATCCTTCTGCCTCAGCCTTCCAGTAGCTGGAACTACAGGCACGCGCTACCACACCCGGCTAATTTCTTGATTTATTGTAGAGATGAGGTCTTACCTGCCCAGGTGGGTCACGAACCCGCGGGCTCAGGCAATCCATTCACCTCAGTCTCCCAAAGCTCTGTGATTACAGGCTGAGCCACCGAGCCTGGCTTCTACTGGCTCTTGAGATGTGCATTTTTCAAGATCATCCTCTGAGGAGTCAACATTCCTGCTCATACACATGTGGGTGCAATAAGCTGAGGTCTCAAAATGGTCAACATGCATAACAGGAGCTTCCTTTGTTTGGTCATCACTTTTGTGCTATGCCTTGGTCTATAAACTCTGTATGTCATATTTTACTGAATCTTCACAATTACTCTAGCAGATCAGTATTGTCACCCTACTTATAGATAAGAAAACTGAAAAATTAAAGAAAATTTCTAAGAGTATGCAGTTGATAAGAGGTAGAATCAGTGTTTACACTCGTGTCTGTCTTACCCTGAAGCTTCTGTCCTTTCTTTTGTGTGTAGTTGTCTTGGACTTCACACCTCCAGAGCTGGTCCATTAGTTTAAGAGCTCATGGTTCTGCCAGAAGATGTGGAAGGGGTGCTTGGCCAGCAAGTAAAACTAAAAGGTTAACTGGGTAGAACACTGCATATACTGTTCTGCATGGTAAGAATAATCAGGTGAGATCAGAGAAATAATGACAAAGCTTTGAGAACTGGCGTGACCAGGAGTGTTGAACAGATCTATCGAATATAGCTATTGCCTCTGTAACAAGTACATGATTATTCGATGAGATAATGAAGGAATGATTATAAATAGTACTTGCTCATGATCACTGAGTATTTACCAAGCTCTTGAGCTTTGCAAGAAAGATTGTAGGCTTACCTCCAAATCCAAATGAAGAATATGTCAATAGTGTTAGAAATAATAGCCTTGGGATTATCATTTTCACTAGCTCTTGAACTTGACAGTAACTTGGAATTAACAGGACTGTTTCAAACAAAATTTATGCCCAGGTCATAATCTGCATCAATTACAAAGAATCTCTGGAGGAGGGACCCAAGCATTAGTAATATTTAAAGCACCTCAGGTGATTCCAGTGCGGAGCCAAATTTAAGATACAGTGATAGATCTTTGTCTTCCAGTGTAGCATGGTATGAGTGGGGTCACAACCTCATAGAGGGCAGAAATTTATTCAGGGGCTTTAGAGCATAGAAGCTAAAGAATTTGGACTAAGTTGATCTTTCCAAAATTATTATCTGTGAAACATCAGTTATATGAGACATTAGTAAGAATTAAATATATTAAAAAGAAGGCACATTGTCAAATACATTTGGAAAATGCTGGGTTAATCACTCAGGTGTGTTTTTGTTTTACTACTTTGTTATTGTTTTTACTTTAGATCTTTACAGAGCCTTTTAATTTATTGTATGCATTATAACTATCAGAAAGAGAATCTAGCCTGGTGTAGTATCTCACGCCTATAATCCCAGCATTTTGGGAGGCTGAGGTGGGAGGATTGCTTGAGTTCAGGAATTCGAGACCAGCCTGGGCAACATAAAGAGAATTTGTCTCTACAAAAAACAGATAGATAGATAGATAGATAGGTAGATAGATAGATAGATAGATAGATAGATAGATAGATAGATAGTTCGAGGTACTCATGAGGGAGAGGCAGAAAGATTGCCTGGGGCCAG
>NW_007232563.1:350631-384999 GCF_000164805.1 Carlito syrichta
CACACACTCTCTGTCTCTCTCTCTCTCTCTCTCTCTCTCTCTCTCTCTCTCTCACACACACACACACACACACACACGAGATAAAGAGAATCAAGTATTTAGTATTTTCTAAATATATTTCTCTGTATGTATTTGAACTGTTTCATGAAACACATTCTAGGAAGTAACAAAAGATTGAAAAAACCAACCACAAGATGATTAAAGTCTAGTTAATTAAATTGCTTTAAATATATTGCATTGTTTGATTTAATTCAAACAATACTATAATTAGGTCTTAGCATACCCAATTTATGGATGAGAAAACTGATGCTTTAGTAATTAAATAACATGCTCAAGTTTACACAATAAATGACAAAGCTGGAATTCATATTAGGTCTCATGAATTTTGAAGGCATAACATTTCTTTTTATTGACAGCATCTATAAATATTTTTAATAAAGTTACTTGCAGTCTAAATTTGGCCTAACAAGCAATTATTATATTCTTGCAATACTAACCAGCACCAGGTACTTTGTACTCTTTTTGGCAATGCAATGTTGAGGTTCAATTTGCCAATTAAAAACTCTCTGCATTCTGCTTATTTGACTAAATAGACTTTATGTGTATTGCAAAATAATTTTCCATAATTGCCTTTAGTCTTCTCTTTTATCCCCTTAAGGAGCCCATCACTCCCACCCATGCCCCACATGACTTATATTCCTCTTTCTGCCTCCAAGAGCTCTTAAGTTCCTAGGCAGTGACTGCAAATAAACAAGCTCTGGTAACACTGACTTTTTTTTTTTCTAAGTGATTGAATGACTGTACAGGGTACTGTGGGAATATGCATGAAAACTTAATTATGTTTCCTGTCTCTCTGAGTGGATATTGGATAGAAAGATGGCACTGCCTATAGTGTAAAACATCACAGAGATCAGATCAGTTCCTCTGCATTTGCACATGGTTGATAATCAGCTCTCCATATAAACAGGCAGACAGATGAAACCAGTTATCTAAAAAGGTGTCCACATCCTGTTAGCATCTGTATCTGTCTTGACTTTACACTGTCATTGCAAACTCAGCAGCAGACTGAGCAAGTCAGATCCTCTCCTGACTGGGTCAAGTCAGTGATGCTGCCTGGAAATAGTCAATACAACATTTCACTTTTCTGGAATCACAAGAGAATTAACTACTACTATGAACAGCGCTGTCAGATAAGCAGAACTTATGCTTTTAAGTACCCTAGCATTAAGCACATTCACATTTTTCAGGTTGAAAACTCAATATGCACGAAATGCCTTCTTGATACAACACACATTTACTGAGCACTAACTGTATTCCAGGCATCATGCCAATTACTGGAGACAAAAATAAGGATAAAAAGTTAGATGTTCTATGAAAACTCGAGAATATTTCCTTTGGACAAAGCATAGATTTTAATTCAAAGACCTCCTTGTTACCACCATTTTGACTGTTTGGAAAAGCTTTGTCTTTCCTCTCTGATTCTCAGCTCTGGTGCTGATAGGTGAGGCTGTTAGAGAAATGACCCCGAGATAGACAAGATGTTTTTGTAAATACACTGCTGCCATGAACATTCCCCAGGAACCAACCATATGCAAAACACACTTTACTCACCCGTGGTGCTACATTAAATAAAACAAAATGCCTTTCCTTTTAGACACAAGCTAATCAAATCCCAGATAGAGGCATATGCAAAGGGCAGTGGGAACATCAGAACTACATCTACATTCAAATAGTCATATGTTTATGCAATTTTCAGGTATTCTGCAGGGGCAGAATAGGACATTGCAAGTGGAATCAAATTAAGAGGGGTCCACAGAACCCTCTTATATGCTCCTACTTCAATTAGTGCGGCTTCTTCTATCTCAGAAGGAACTGAAATCATTTCTATTCAGTTGTATGCTCACAAGCCTCCTTAATACAGTGCCAGGGATTAAATGTTTCCCAATAGACAATGCAGGTGTCACTTCTGAGAAACATGCACACTCTGTTAACACTAAAGGTGGCAGCCAATTCTGGAACTATAATTGGAGCTTTTCTTCTCCATTCCAGTTGCATGATTTCTCTTTCTCTTCAGTGACTTCCCTAACTTTATAAATGAATACAAAGGTGCAGCCTCATGCTGCAGCAACGATATTTGCTTAATCCCTTTAGCCTTCTGTAAAGGAGGAGTAATACACTCTATCAACTCATCGGTTGTGTGTGTGTGTGTGTGTGTGTGTGTGTGTGTGTGTGTGTGTGTGTTTGTGTACGTGTACCAGCATAATACAGGCAATACATCCAATGAAGCCCACCTGAAAGTACATTTGTGTTTACTTTAAGATTTAAATAATACTGGGCAAAACTGTGACTTTTGAGTCTAAAATAACTCCCAGAGCTAATTATTCTCTTTGCTCATTTGCATATGACTGTGGTCATTGGTCTTTAATTTTTATTCTAGATTTACGATGAAATATGATCAAGAATATGCAATTCTAGAATTTGTTTTAGCCAAATTCAAATTCTGTGTGGTGTTAACTCATTTGTTTTTCATTAAGTTCTTTATTAACTGCCAAATCCCTTGATTATGACACTTCTCTGAACTTTCTTGTTAATCTTACTTACAAGTCACATAATGCCTGAATACATTTCTCTGAAATGTTGTTGAGATAAAAGAGCTGACAGTGACAATAATTAACTTCTAGATAAATATTAAAATGTGAGGGCATTGTAACTACCCCCACTGCAATGAGTGTATGACTAAGTTCCTAGTACATGAGGTGGCCAGTCTGTTACCATCTCAGAGAATTGAGAGCAGCTCTGCCACTGATTTGGAAAGATGTTCCTTTACACTATTTAGCCTATTTAGCCTCTTCTTTTAGTTCTCGGTTTTAGCTAAAACACATATTTTATAGCTTGCTTTTCACACATTTGGCCGCTTCACCATATGTTCTCCTGTCCAATCCTCCACAGCTTACATGCATATATAAAAATTCTCTCTAGGTAGGGACCAAATATAATGGTTTCCTTTTCCCACCTCCCACCCCATCGTGGTGGATCCTTGTACACAGCCGGCTGAAAACCCAATTGGTGCTCCACATGTCTGTGTTGAATTGAGGTTCATTTGCTCACAAGATATTCATCTAAATTTTGTCAAACAAAAACTGAGAAAGTGCCACATGATTGGCTGAGGCTGTCTGTGCCATAGGAAAGCAGAAATCACACCAGCACAAGCGCCAACTCTGGCATCTGAGTGACAGGGTTGAAATACTAGCTCTGACACAGATTAGAAGTAACTTCGGACAGGTTACTTAACCTTAAGTCTTAATTTCCTCACACATTAAATGTGGAAATTTCAGTACTTTTGTGATGGAGATATTGCAATTATTAAATGGCATAATTCAGGTAAAATGCTTCACCCAGACTTTGACAATTGGTCAGTCGCCAGCACCTATTACAATCTTCATCAGGAGTTCATATGAGAGATCTCTGAGTTGCAGGGCTTTGAGAAGGTTTCCCACAAAAGACAAATACAGAGCAGCTTCAAAAACCTAGATTGGCCTGACTTTTTAAAAAAGTGATAACAGCAGTGAAAGTAATAAGACTGAAGTTGTATTCTCAAGAAAGCCTTATCTTTTAGCAGTCCCCAGGGCAATGTGTCATTATTTTTCTCCATCCTTCCCCATAACTTGCATCCATCTCCTGGAGGACAGTTGCATCAGGTGGGTGGTCACCTGTTGTTAGTTTTTTTACCCACGTGGCAGTGAGTGGCTCCACGGGGTATTTCAAAATTCTCTTGAAAGAGGAAGTCAACTCAAAAAGAAAAGAAAAAAATTATTTTTAACAGAGCAAGTAGGAGAAATCTGAGTATATAAGAGAACTAAAGTGCAAAAAATAAAGGCAACTAAAATATGGAAGATGTAATAAGGAGCAACAGAACCAATAGGAGGCATTGTGGAAATGACTGTGTGTGATGACTGTTGATGTCCCCATGTTCCTTGATGTGGGTGGTAGTGGATGTAGATCAAAATAATTTAAAGGGATAGACTGCACTCTGCAGCTTTGAGCCTTGCTAACCCCATAGGTCAGACAATTTAAAAGTAATCTGCTTTTGGAGCTTAGCGATCTTAAACAGTGTGTGTGTGTGTGTGTGTGTGTGTGTGTGTGTGTGTGGTTTATTAGAATGTTGTGATGCTGAAAATCAGGCAAATAGAATTGGCAAGAGGTCACAGAACCTCCTCTGTCTTGTTGAGTAATAGCTTAATTAATCCAAAGTAGGGAATGCTGGAGCAAGTAAACACATAGATTGATGAGGGCACTGAGCATGTAGCATGTAGGGGAATAGACACACTGCTGTGGAGAGGTCTCTGCACTGGCTGAGAGGTTGCCCCAGCTTCAGTCCTGGCACTGCCATTCATCACTATGTGATACATGCAGTGATTCTCAAAGGGTGGTCCTAAACCAGCAGCATCAGCGTCATCTGAAACTGTGATAGAAATACAAGTTTTCAGGCCTCATCTTACATCTACCAATTAAGTCATGCTAGGGTTGGAACCCTGAAAACTATTTTGACAAATTCTCCACATGATTCAGTCCTAGATAAACATCTCTTGTTATTAATTCTCTAAATGCCCAAAAAAGGACAAAGTGACTAGTTCCCAGGACTCAGAATCTGAATGGGTTTTATGGAAAACACATTCTCAGGTTTTGGCGTACATCTTATTTCTTCCCTTAAATAAGATGAGGACAACAATCTTTGGGACTCCTGTGATTAGCTAAAGCCAGGGATTGCTGATTATAAGACAGAAAGGCTTTTTTCTTTTCTGCTACCTTTCAGGGAGCTATCAAGGAACGATTTTCAAAGATTACCATAAAAATGCAGTCAGCAATAGTACTGAGGTTATTGTTACCCATGTGGCAGTGGGTGGCTCCAGAGGGTATTTCCAAAATTCTCTTGAAAGAGGAAGTCAACTCAAAAAGAAAAGAAAAAGATTATTTTGAACAGAGCAAGTAGGAGAAATCTGAGTATATAAGAGAACTAAAATGCAAAAAGTAAAGGCAACTAAAATATGGAAGATGTGATCAGAAGCAACAGGACCAACGGGATGCATTGTGGAAATGACTGTGTGTGATGACTGTTGATATCCCCCCATGTTCCTGGGTTTGGGTGGTAGTGGATATAGATCAAGATAATTTAATTTCCACATTCAAAGTTGGTATTTTAGTCATTGGTTGGGCCTTAGATCAATTCAGATTGCAGGCTGAGGATTGAAATGGTACAGCCAAGAGATTTTTTTTTTTTTTTTAACATTGTGACTTTTAAAAGATGTTACAAAATGCTTGGAATATTATTCCATTTTCAAACCTTCATAGGATGTAACTGCTTTTCAAAATTTTTTTAATTCTGTCAGACCATAGCATCAAAACAGATTTTTTAAAAGTTAACACAGAGATTGAGTCCTTTTTGTATGTAGAGGGAGAGAATAATCCTTTAGACATACAATAAATGGAGGGTACAAGATTCTACAGAGAAAATAAAAACAAAAACGTGTAAATAAGAGTTGCCTCACCCTTCTGGCTATGTCCTTGTCAGTATAATCTGTCTGCTGGTCTTTGGAGGCACCAGCTTCTTCCAGAAATAAGTCAGACGGTCATTTTTAATTTCATAATTTTCTTCTGTCCTTTCATGGAATTTATTTCTAAATTCGTTTTCTAATCTTGCTTCTCTAAATTCAAATAGTTTCAAAGCTCTAACCTGTCATTTTTATGTGTAGCCATTTATAATTTTTCATTTTTCACCCAACATTTTTATTTCTCTTGTCATAATCTTCCCCACTTCTATTTTCCTTTCTGCTATTTCATTTACTATCACTTATAATATATTCTGTAAATGTGCTCCTTGTGATAACCTTATATGAGATGCTATTTTTGTGATGATACTAGACCAACCATTCAAGAAATCTTACATCTTCATCTCTTTGGCCACATCCTATAAATTTTTCCTATACAGTGCTGATTAATTTGTAATCAGTACTTTTAAAAGCAGCATTCCATCTGTAGCAAGAGGGAAAAAATGCAGTTTTAGATTATAGGGCACTGATACACATTCTTAAATAAACAAATTAAACGTGTTGAAAGTAGATGATGGAGTAGAATTTTCAATGAAATAGAAGTTTTATTTTCACATTCTTTATATTTTTTCATTTTTATTTCATTTTCCATGCCTGCTCACTTCATCCTTCACTACCTCCACATAACCTTGTACAATATATGTGGTAAAAATAATCCAATGTATTCTGTACAAATAATTAAGATGTATGCACTCTGCAGGTTCTTATATAGCACTGACTGAGAGGTTAGGAGCTGTGGGATCACGAGCACTAGACTAGAAATAAGGACTTTCCCTCCCCTCCTCTTTTTTTTCTATTTTCTTTTCTCTTCCTTCCTTCCTGCCTTCCTACCTTCCTTTCCCTCTCTCTGTGTCTCTTTTGTCACATAAGTAGTCTTTATGTATTTATTTTTATTGTACATATATGTTATACAACATAATGTTTTGATATATATCTGCATAATGCGATGATTACTGTAGTCAAGTAAATTAACATATCCATCTCCTCTCAGTTACTTTTCTCACTTTTCTTTCCATTTTTTTGTGAAAAGAGCACTTGAAATTTACTCTCTTAGCAAAATTTTCTGTCTTTCTATGTTTATTCTACTTAGTATAATATTTTCTATGTTAATTCATGTTGTCAGTAAGTGCCAAGGTCTCCTTTTTTAAGGGTGAGTAATGTTTCATATGTATACCTGTTGATAGACACTTAAGATTTCTTTCTGTTTTTTTTGACTATTTTGAATACTGCTGCAGTGAATGTGGAAATGCAGATATGTCTACATTTTCTTCGACTATATACCTAGAAGAGGAACTGCTGGATAACATGGCAGTTTTATTTCTTCTTTAATTTTTGTGTGATCATGGATAGCTACTGGCCTGTCTAGATATCTAGTTTGTTCTTAAAATATTATCTGTCAGTCTTACTCCTCATGATTTTGGGAATCAGATAATATGATGTGCATTATATGGCTTTTTGTGTTAAGATTTTATACCTATTTCTTACTGGAGATTACCACTTGAAGGTAGTGGAGCCATCTCAGTGTATACTCTGAACTCAGCATTATCTACCCAAAATGTCCTCTCTCTGCTTCTTATTTCAGTACATAGGACTACCAACAAAAACTCAGATGTAATCTAAGGATTTTCACTTGCTTTTAACAATCATATCCAGTCAATCAAGTTGTCCTACAAATTTTAACTTTGTCCCCAATCCATTCTTTTTTTTCCATTCTAGCTGTAATTACTTTATTTTTAGATTGGAAAATACCATTTATTTAAAAAGTAAATTAGAGAGAGAAAAGATTCTCCTCCCCAAGGTAGTGGAGGGGGACAAATGGCCTGGCCAAAGCTCAATGAGCACATGGCCTGGCCAGTGCTTAGGAAAGCAATGGCATGTCATTACTTTAAAAACTTAATTATTCTACTGACTAAATTATTAATAAAATTTCTTAATCTTTATTCTATCTTCAGTCCTGCATTCCTTCAATCATTTTCCCCCCTAAATATACAGGAAAAAAGAGTGATTCTTTTATGTTAAAAATGTAATCCTTCTATTTTTTCTTGAAATCATTCAGTGACTTTCTCCTGACTGTAAGATGTACTCTAAACACACTGAAAAACCTTAAAATCTGTTCTTGTTCTGATTTCTAATTACAGAAGATAGGTGACAAGTAATGATAAGGATAGTAATACAACAATAATCTTTGCGTAGTGCTTACTCCATTCTAGGTGCTGTACTAAGTCCTTCACATATGAGCTTATTCCATTTTTGCAACTCTTTAGGCTTTAATATGATTATAGTATTATTTTTATCCTCATGGTAACACTAAGAAGGGGTTTATGACTTGCCCGCAGCCACTCACCTGGGATATGAGGGGTCACATTCAAACTCCAAATGATGTGGATGTAGAGTTTATGGTTTTAACCTCTAGATTATGCTGACTCTGTCAGTAAATGGTCACCATATATTTTTTGGATATAAGAGGTAATAAAGGAAGAAAAATATAAGAAAGAAAACAGCCGGGCTTGGTGGCTCTGCCTGTAATCCTGTGCTTTGGGAGGCTGAGGTGAGTGGATTACCTAAATCCGCGGGTTCGAGACCCACCTGGGCAACTTGGTGAGACCTCATCTCTACAATAAATCAAACATTAGTCGGGCATGGTTGCGCGCATCTGTAGTTTCAGCTACTTGGAAGACTGAGGCGGAAGGATCGCCAGAGCCCAGCAGGCCGAGGCTGTGGTGGCCAGGAGCGCCCACTGCACTCCAGTCTGGGTGACAGAGTGAGACTCCAACTCAAAAAAAAAAAAATAAAAGAAAGAAAACAAAGAAGGAAGTAAGGGAGGAGGAAAAGATGAAAAAAAAGGAGACAGAGTTATACAAACAGGTCTATTATGCACATAAAGGATGGGTTAAGTTGGGCATAGGAAGATAAGAGATAGCTTATTGCCATGAAGCATTGACATGCACTGAGGCTATGGCAAAGGACCCTTAGTAATGGAGAATGAACAGTTGACCTTATTCTGACTCAGAACTCTCATGTGAATTCCAAATACCTAAATTAAATGGCCAACTACACTCTCCACTTGAATGGTTCATGATCACATATCTCAACATTTCCAAAACTATGTCTTGATTTTTCCCTACCCCCAAATCTGTTCTACTTGAAGTCTCCTTATCTCGGTTACTGCAAAGTTTATATTTGAAGTTGCTCAGGCAAATAACTTGGGAATCATCCTTAATTCCTCCATTTGTCCCATAACCCATATCTCATCTATCAGAGAAAACTCTTGGCTTTTCCTTCAGTATTGAACTATAGTCCTACCCCTTCTGAAGCCCAGTGCTACCTCCCCAGTCAAAGTAAGGAATAAACTCCTCAAGGTTCCATATCAATACATAAAATTGTATAAAACCTATATCACAATTTCTTACTCCTCTGTTCAAAGCCTTGCAGTGATGCCAACTTTATTAAGAACAAAAGTCAACATTTGTACGGTGGTCTATAAGGTGCTACTGATTTAAGCTCCATTGTTTCAATAACTTAATTTCTTATTGCTTTTACGCTGCCTTCTTTTGCCATAGTCACACCGCACTGCCTACTGCTCTCCAAGCTCAAGAAGTACTTTAGCTGTTCCCTTGGTCTGAACAACCTTTCTCTCAGGACACTCATTTAACTACATGTGTCATGTCCTTCAAGCCTTCACTCAGATCTCATATTCTTAAGAAGGACTACATTGCCCATCCTATTTCATACTGCCCTTCTAATACTCCTTATCACTCTCACCCTGTTATACTTTTTTTAAACTTCTTATCTTGTAAAATATGATGTATCTCCTCTGTTATTATGTCTATCACTTGTTTTCTCTTCCTCACAGCTAGAATGAACGTCCAGAGGACAGATATCCTTGACCAGGAAGAAAGGCCAATTTCATTGACAGGCACTGGGCACTTGCAGAGATGTAAGCTCAGAAGTCCTACACATGTAGTTTAATTTTCTGTGGTTTCTATGTTGAAATTCTTAGTACTTTCATTGTTTTGTTGACGAAGTCTATTGGAACAATGTAACAAAATCTGGGCAGGGGCTCTGGGCTTAACTTTATTCTCTGTCCTGAGTCCTGCAACCTTCCTGACTCCCAAGGATAGTTTTTGCCTGCCTGACTCCCAATTTCTGGAAACTTGTCTCCTGCCTGACTTTTATTTTCTCTTGGGGTTGTGGTGAAACTGAGGTCTATATTTGCCCTATGTGAACCTACATGCAAAGAAGTTTTCGTTGGAAGCCCAGATAAATCCTTTTTAATTTTTTGAGTTGGAGTCTCACTCTGTTGCCCAGGCAGTGGCACGCTCTGGGCCATTGCAGCCTTGACCTGCTGGGCTCAGGCAATCCTTCCACCTCAGTCCTCCAAGTAGCTGGAACAACCGCTGCATGCCACCATACCTGGCTAACTTTTTTTGTAATTTATTGTAGAGACAAGATCTCATCAAGTTGCCCAGGCTGGTCTCGAACCCCCAGACTCAGGCAATCCTCTCACCTAGGCCTCCCAAAGTGCTGGGATTACAGGCTAAGCCACTGCGCCTGTCCTATAAATCTTAAGATGGTAAGGAAACAATAACTCTTTCCTTGCATTGGCAGTGCATAGTATGTTCACTAGGTGACTAGGTGGGGACCTCTCACCCCAATTCAGGTACTGAGCAACAATGTTCCCACATGGTTTAATGCATTTGGTCTTCCTGTCTGTGGTGAAAATTGGTCAGTGTTTATGGAACAGGGAGACCCAAACAGAGCCCTATATTTTCATTTCCCACTTGGTTCCACAAAGTATATACCAGGCTCTACCCTGAGAGTTACCAAGTAAACATAATTGCCTAGATATGAACCCTGCATCAAAAAGGTAATCAATAAGTATAGTTGAATAAATATAACCAGAGTCAAACTACATCCCCTCTTCACTTTAGATCTCTAGAGTCATAGAAGAGGAACAGCTTTGATATAGTTATACAATTTTAATTTTAAATTGGATTGACTTTTAATAACTCTAAGTGACAAGATAATTATGGGATCTGCCCAAAATGTTATTAAGATATATATTTGCCAGCAGGGAGAGAAGACATCCATAGCATACTTGGAAAAAAACTGTTAAAGAGAAATAAGGCTGTTTCAAGTCTGTACCTCCACTACTGAGCTGACAAGCTAGCTAAAAAGGATGATTGTCAGGGTTGGTGTGCTATGCCTTGAAAGATGGAACACTAGAGCCAAATGATTTGAAAACAGAGGCCATAAAAAAATAAGGAAAAATAAGACTATAGGAAAAATTAAAAAATGAGTTAGAAAGATAGTATGAGAAGACAGAAGAAGGCTATGATGAGAGGTGTCAAAGGGAAGGAGTTGACAATTAAATGGCTAAGTGTGGGCCAAGATCCTATGGGGACATTCTACACATAATCTGACATTTCTAAAATAAAGAGTGTTAAGCTTTCACCTTGAAGTTAGCGTAGAGCGCTAATTTTGATCTAAATTTGGGGGGAAATAGTGATGCTCTACTTTTCTCCAGAAGGCTTTCATTTATTTAGTTATTTTGCAGTGTTCAGGGACTAAGTGCATTGGGGTCTAAAAATTGTAGCAGATAGCCAGATTATCCTGCCATCCTATAATATAGTTCCAAGTCATCAAGGATACTGCCTTTCACCTACAGTAGAGGTGGGAGAATGGTTGGTGATAAGAAAAAGAAGTAAAACAGCATCTCCTGGAATGGTAGACATAGACCCTTGCATTCCAAGCTGCACATCAATATGAATCTGGTTTGTT
This sequence comes from Carlito syrichta, assembly GCF_000164805.1. Classification (NCBI taxonomy): domain Eukaryota; kingdom Metazoa; phylum Chordata; class Mammalia; order Primates; family Tarsiidae; genus Carlito; species Carlito syrichta. Next base: position 362,019 of record NW_007232563.1, read on the forward strand.
GTGTTTTGTTTAATATAAAGCTTAGTATTAACTTGCGTTTAACTATGGGTTGTCTTCAGAGAAGCTTTTTAGAAATCTTGATACCATTTTTACTGGCTATCCTTCTTAAAGTAATTAAGATGAGCATTTGCTGGTTGATGGTCTAATCCTCAGAGTGCCTACTGAGGGTTCTGTTATTGTTGTTATACCCGTTAGCAGAGCTCAGATTGTATGGATTCTGACAATTAACTGTTTGTCAGAGTTTTGCTACATACTGCTTCTTAGTCATAAGATAGTCCTCCAGACTAGCTCATTTTTCTTCGCTACTAAAGTAAAATATGTCTATGCTCAGACTATATAGAAGAAGAAACAGAAGACTTAGAGCTAAGATCAAGGTAATTTTGATAAAATAAAATAAAAAATTTCAGTTAAAGAGACCATAGAAACATTCTGTAGAGTAAAGATAAACATAAACAAGCTCAATAGAAATTTACTTAGAAAAGACCAGGATATTTAGACATAACGTAAAGATATCAGAATAGTTGTAGGACCAAAAGAGAGAACTTGTTTTCATTCTAAGAATACTACTTGGTTAATTTGTAAATACGTCAGAAATATCATGAACCCCACACTACCTTCGGTGTTAGATATGAATGAGCCCTGAGTGCCATGAAGTCTAAACCTAAAACAATTCTATCATAAAAATTAAAAATAATTTATGTGTATTTTTTAAATCCTCAGAATGAAAACTCCATTTATATGCAAATGATACTATTTATTTAAAAATATTAAGAACTTCTAAACTGCATTATGGTTTTCATAAATAGTTTGTATTTATAGTATAGAAAACTTACCACTTTTTTCTCATAAGGTAAGTTTTTTATTTAACCATTTACACAATAGAGAATGCCAGCTAAAACACATCAACAATAACAACAAAAAACCCATGAAAAATATTTATATAATGAGAGGATCAAAAAAATATGTGCCCAAAATATTATAAAATTTAACAAATAGTTATAATTCTAACAATTATCAAAATTGATTATTTTATAATCAACTCAGAATAAATTTCAGTGAAAATATCTCTGAAGAAAATTAGATGACATTTTACACATACCAAGTTAAGCTCAATGCAAATCTTAAAGGGATTTTTTTTTAAACTTTGACAGCATGTTTCTAAAATAATCTGAAAGAGAAAAGGTATGTTAATAACCCAAACATAAAGAAGAACAATAAATGTATCAGAGCCCCATCAGATGCCAAAAGATATCATTATCTGTAATCCTATTTCTGAGTAGTAGTAGTATAGAAGAAGATAATACAGAAGTGGAATTAAAAAAAGTTTAATAGCAGGCACATAAAAAAATTGTACTGTATTTCTGAATCCATGACAGATAAACACAATTTGAAAAAAAATTGGTAAAAAATAAAAACAAATGTGAGAGCCCTTTTACATAAATGAAAACAGTAATATTATTATAGGGAATATTTGAATTTCTTGAGGAATAAAGAGAGAATTAACAAATATGGAATATAATTTTTGTCTATGTTAACAACTTAGTTGAAATTACTAAACAAAATAAATATATCACTTATTTGGCATATGTAATTGTTAAGTAAAATACATATACATCAATTTTATATACTATAAGGAGTATATGCTGGTACAACTTTCATAGAAATTAATTTGAAAATATTTAGCAAGGGACGTAATATAGTGTGTGTGCGTGTGTGTGTGTGTGTGTGTGTGTGTGTGTGTGTGTGTGTGTATGTGTGTATTATACTTTATTATCACCGGGTTGTGAGAGGGAAATTATGTTCTGACTGATTTCATTTTTTAAAGGATAATTGGCCTTATAAATTTTTTCCTTTGTCTGGGTTTTTTATATATATTTAATTTTGTTATAAAGATGCAGGGTACAAGTCAGGGTTAGGTACATGAGTAGTTTACAAGCAAGTAAAGTTTGGGCCTCATTCTGGACCTTACTTAACCCTGGTTTAGGACATCCAGTACCTTTAGTGAGACTATGTACCTCACCTCTTCATCCCTCCCTTGGCAATGTCCCACTATGCCAATCCCTTTCTTCTAGTATTGTGATAAATGTTCAGGACACACTGACAAGTAAGTACATGTGATATTCAGTTGTTGCTTTTTTTTTTTGTCACTGAGTATGATGAACTCTAAATCCATTCAAGTTGCTATGAAGTCCATAATTTTGTCCTTTTTTATTGCTGCATAATACTCCATTGTGTGTATGTACCATATTTTTAGAAATCCAGTTCACTTTTGATTGGCAGCATGATTGGTTCCATGTTTTTGCTATTATGAACTGTGCAGCAATGAACGTTTGTATGCAGGTGTCTTTTTTTTGTAGAATGATTAGTGTTCCTCTGGTATAGCTGGGTCACATGGGTCATTTTCTAGTTCTTTTAAAAATCACCATGCTGTTTTCCGTTGAGTCTGTACTGATTTGCACTCCCACTGACTGTGTAGCAGAGTTTCATTTTCTCCACACCAGCACCAGTTTCTGTTGGTTTTTGATTTATTGATGATAGCCATTCTTACTGGAATAGATGGTTCTTATTTGCATTTCTCTGGTGATTAGTGAAGCGAGATTTTTTCAAGTATTTGTTGGTTGTTCACATGTCCTCTTTTGAGAAGTATCTATTCATGTCTTTTGCCCACTTTTTAAATAGAACTTTTGTTTTATTCCTTTTGGCTTGTTTGAGCTCCTTGTAGATTCTGGGTGTTAGGAGTTTGTCAGATATACAGTTTTCAAATACTTTTTTCCTGTTCTGTGGGTTGTCTATGCACTCTTTTGGTGGTTTCTTCTGCTTTACAAAAGCTGTCAGTTTGATGAGATCTCACTTGTCTATCTTATCTCTTATGGCATATGCTTTTGAGGTTATGATTAGGAATTATTTGCCTATTCCAATGTGCATAATTATATCTTTTGCATTTTCTAAGATTCTTACAGTTTGAGGTTTTACATTTAGGTCTCTGATCCATTTAGAGTTGATTTTGGTATATGGCGATAGGCAGAGGTCCTGTTTCATTCTTCTACACGTGATCAGTCAGTTTTCCCTGCACCATTTACTGAATAGGGTCTCCTCTCCCCAGTGGTTGTTGGTAGAGGTTTGTTGAAGATGAGTTGGTTGAGAAATAGAGTTTTTGCTTCCAGAATTTCTTTCCTGTTCCATTGGTCTAGGTGCCAATTCTTGTACCAGTACAGGTTGTTTTGATTATTGTAGCCTTATAGTAAAGTTTACAGCCTAGAAGTTGATACCTTCTGCTTTGTTTCTTTTGCTGAGAATTGTTTTGGCTATTCGTGGTCATTTTTGTTTCCATATGAATTTCTATATTATCATTTCCAGGACTGAGAAGAATGATTATGCTATTTTAATATGTATTACATTGAATCTGTAGATTGTTTTGGGTAGGATGGCCGTCTTAACAATATTAATTCCTCCAATCTGTGAGCATGGAATATTTTTTCATTTGTTTGTGTCTTCTTTGATTTCTTTGAGCATTGTTTTGTAGTTTTCATTGTAAAGGTCTTTCAGTTCTCTGGTTAGGGAGATGCCAAGGTATTTCATTTGATTTATGGCTGTTGCGAATGGGATTGTACTTTTTATTTGGTTCTCTGCCTGTTTGTTGCTGGTGTATAAAAGTGCAACTGTCTTTTGCACTTTTATACCCTAAGACTTTGGCAATGTCTTTTATCAGGGCTAGGCAGTTTTTGACAAATTCTCTTGGGATTTCAAGGTATAGAATCATGTGGTCCGAAAAGAAGAATAGCTTAACCTCCTCTTTTCCTATGTAGATACTGCTGATTTCTCTCTCTTGCCTGATTGCCATAGCTAGGACTTAAAATACAATGCTGAATAGGAGGAGTGAGAGTAGGTAGCCTTGTCTTGGTTTTGGTTTTCAGGAGAATTCTTCCAACTTTTGTCCATTGAACAGTATATTGGCTGCAGGGTTATCATAGAAGGCTTTTATTGTTTTGAGGAATGTTATTTCTATGCCTAAATGTTAAAGGGTTGCTATCAAGAAGAAATGCTGGATTTTGTCAAAGCTTTTTCTGCATCAAATGATATGATTATGTGGTTCTTGTTTTTACATTTGTTGATTATTGAATTACATTCATGATCTTGCAAATGTTGAGCCTGCCCTGCATGACAGGAATGAAGTCAACTTGGTCGTGGTGGCTGATTCTTGAAATGTGTTGGTGGATCCTGTTGTCTTTGATCTTGTTGAGAATTTCTGCATCTATGTTCATCAAGGAGATTGGTCTGCAATTCTCTTTCCTTGTTGGGTCTTTGCTGGGTTTGAGAATTAGTATGATGTTAGCGTCATAAAACTATTTGGGGAGAGTTCCATCTTTCTCAATTGCCCATAATACTTTTGATATGATTGGTATCAGCTCCTCTTTGTATGTTTTGTAGAATTCAGTTAGGAAGCTGTCAGATTCAGGGCATTTGTGTGTGTGTGTATGTGTGTATGTGTGTGTGTGTGTGTAGTTTTCTTATGACAGAGTCAATTTCCTGGGTTGCTATTGGTCTGTTGAGGATTTCAGTTTCTTCTTGTTTCAACCTTGGGTGGTTGAGTGATGTCAGAAAGTCCTCTATTTCATTCAGGCTCTTGAATGTATTTCTATATCGGTGTGTATAGTACTCTCTGATAGCGTGTTGGATTTCTCCAGGATCAGTTGTGACTTCATCTTTTGCAATTCTAGTTGTGTTTATTTGAGCTTTTTCTCTCTTTTTCTTAGTCTTTCTAGTTAGGGGTCAGTCAACTCTTTTTTTTTTTATTTCAAAGAATCAGTTTTTTGCTTTGGTGTCTTTTTCTAAGATATTTTTGTCTTTTATGTCCTGTAGTTGGGCCTTTGTGATCTGGCTTCTCTTGCTGAAGTTAGGGTTTTGGTGGTCTTGCCTTTTCTGTTCCCTTAGTTGTGGTGTTAGACTGTCTACTTTTGATCTTTCTGTTTCTTGATGTGTGTGTGTAGGGTTATGTAGATCTCTGTTAGTACTGATTTCATGGTATTCTAGAGACTCTGGTAAGATTTGTCTTTGTTTTCATTGTTTCCAGGAATCTTTTAACTTCTGTCTTGATTTTCATGTTGATCCAGAAGTTGTATGGCAGTGTGTTTTTAGTGTTCATGTCTTTGTGTGTTTCGGAGGGATCTTGTTGGTGTTGATATTTATTTTTATTCCACTGTTGCATGGTATTCTTTGGCCTTATGGAATTTGTTTATGTTTGATTCTGGCCAAGAATGTGGTCAATTTTTGAGTATGTTCCATGTGGTGATAAGTAGAATGTATACTCTGTGATTGTAGGGTGGAGTGTTCTGTAGATTTCTATTAAATCCATTTGGCCAACCATCAAGTTGCATTCCTGGATCTCCTTATTGATTTTTTGCCTTGATGATCTATCAAAGATTGTTAGTGGGTATTTAAATTCCAAGTTTTGAAAGGGTTAGAGTTAATGACCTCTTTTAGTTTATTAAGTAGTTGCCTTAAAAATCCTGGTATTGACCAGGAATGGTGGCTTAAGTCTGTAATCCCAGCACTTTGGGAGATCAAGGCTAGAGGATTTCCTGAGACCAGGGGTTCAAGACCAGACTGGATAACATGGTGAGACCTTGTCTCTACAATAAAAAAAAAATAGCCTGGCATGGTGGCGCCTGCCTGTAGTTCCAACTACTTGGAAGGCTGAGGTGGAAGAATCACCTGAACCCAGCAGATTGAGGCTGTGATGGCCGTGAGCATGCCACTGTGCTCCAGACTGCATAACAGAGTGAGATTCCAACTCAAAAAAAAAAAAAATCTTGGTACTCCTGTATTGGGTATATATAAATTTAGGGTGGATATATCTTGCTGGTGGATTGAATCATTTAACATTTTGTAGTGTCCTTCTGTATTATTTTTAATTTTTGATAGCTTGAAGGCTATCACAACCCCTGTCTCTGTTTGTTTGTTTTTTTGTTTGTTTTCTATTTGCCTGAAAGTCTGTTTTCCAGCCTCTAGTTTTAAGTCTGCGAGTGTCTTTTGTACTGATATGTTTCCTGGAGACATTATATGGTTGAGTTGAGACACGTTGTATACTCTGTTATTTTGTGTTTTTCTGTACTCTTGAGAAGTGCATGGTCATTCTTTTAATACCTTCTTAGGCTTCTCCTGTAGAACTTGTCTGGAAGTAGCATATTTCTTAGAGATTTTATGTCTGGGAAGGTTTTAAATTCTCCATCACTGATGAAGCTTAGCTTAGCTGGATAAGAAATTCTTGTTGGAATTATTTATCTTTCAGAACTTTGAAGATTGGGCTTTAGTCCCGTCTAGCCTATAGTGTTTCTGTGGATCAGCCTGGTGCTATTCTAATTGGTTTTCCCCAGTAGGTAGCCTGACTTTTCTCTGTTGCTGCCTTTAGGATTTTTTCTTTTATACTTACTTTGTGTAAGCAAATTACTATGTGTCTAGGAGTAGGCCTTCTCATTTGATATCTTGTAGGGGTTCTCTGAATCCTTTGTGTTTGAATGGTCACACCTCTGATGTGATGAGGGAAGTTGGATAACCTCATGGGATGTTTGTTCCATAATGTACTTTGTTTTCCTTTCTGCTTCAAGGATACCATTCAGGTGTAAGTTCAGTCTTTTGATATAATCACTTGGAAGATTTGTTCTGTTTTTTTAGATCTTCCTTTGTATGTTTTTAACAGATTTTGTTAATTTCATATTTTGGTCTTTATGCTGTAAGATTCTTACTTCTGCTTGGTTAATTATTTGTTATTTATTTCATGGACAGAGTTTTTTAATGGTCAACATCTCTGTTACATTTCCTTCATTTTTTTCTTCTTGCCTTTCTTGATTCTTGTTCATCTTTCCCATCTATTCCTTCATCTCTGCATGTATGGTCTGAGACCAGTCATTCTGGGCACTCACCATTGTTTGAGCTCCAAGGATCTGTATTTTGTGATGCTAACTTTTTAGGACTCTGGGGGTTACCTGTGCTCTTTGGTTGATTTTTCTACATTTGTGACAGATTTTTTTCTCTTTAATTCTATTACTCAGCGAGAGTGAAAATAGCTTTCATTTCTGTTATTTTCTCCACCTTCCTTCCTTCCTTAAGTAAAGCCTCCAGACTTGTGCAATTTTGAAACAGACTGGGGATGGGTAATGGTCTTTTCTCTTTGCAGTTTTGAGGGTTAAATAAGGTGTAATGGGGAAAGCTTTGATTCAAAAGCTGCCTGTAGATCACAGCATTCACTGACTGGGGTGTGGGCCCCCCAGGACCCACTTCCCATCACTTCCCAATATGCCCATACAATGGGAACATATGTGTAACCCCTAAGTCCAAAATAACATGAGAGAAAGGAAAAAAGAGAAGAGTAGAAATGGAAAGAAGAGAAGAAATACAAAACAAAACAAAACAAAAACAAAGACAAAAGCAAAAAACCAAAATCAAACAAACCAACAAAAATATTTCCAAAAAATGATGAACACACTCTCACACACATTCTCTCACATGTGAAAAGAAGAGATAAAAGAAAGAGAAAAACACAAAAAAGTATACCCTCCCTCATGCTCACATACAATCACACACACACACACAAATTTGTGAGTGTAAAGCTTCCTCTTATGGCAGGTTCTGAAATTACAGGTTCCTTTGCTGGACCAGGCTGCTGGTATGTCTGGCATACTCATCTACAGAAGGATCCCCTCAGAGCTCAAGTGCTACTGGTGGTTCCACCTATTTGGCCCTCTGGGCAGTGTGCTGACAAGGCCTCATTGTGTGTGAGTCAAATGCTTCCCAAACTGTTGGGGGAATAACCTAGGGGATTAGATCAGTTAATTCCTCACCTCTACCCTTTTTGACTAGGTTGCCTTCCTCTGATTCAACCCATTGCCCGATAGCTGGGTCAGTGTGGGGGATGAGACAACTAGGACTCTGCATCAGTTCTGTCCCTCTGATTCGTGGTGATCAACCCAGAGGGATGACAGGTTGATTCCTTAGTACTGAGACACAGCTCGGCTGTTGGGTAGTGGGGACACCAGAGTATTAATCTGTTTAGCTTCTTGGATGACAGTGATGGCAATGTGCTTCCATTTTCTCCACTGGGTACAAGTGCCTGGTCTCCTCACTGCACTCTCATTGTGGCCAGGTCTTGTGCCAAAGAAGGTGGCTATGGTGGAGCCTGGTGCTAGATACCCAGTGGCGGCTGTTCCCTGTGGCTTCCTCTGAGATGGGACTTGATGGGTCTTGTTAGTTTCTAAAGATGGTGCCTGCTTCTGCACCACAGGAAGTGCTGGGGATAGAATTGTCTCAGTAGTGGCTGCTTCACCAGGAGAGCCTGGGGAACTATCTCCTGGGTCTCCACTCGGACACTCTCACATCCACTTACATCTGTAAACACATACACATTCCAGTTCCTAAGTCTCCACTCAGAAACTCACATACCCACTCCCATGTGTAAATATACACACATTCATCCTTGCACACACAAAGACTTGCAAACTCTGACTGGCTTTGTTGTTATCTTAACTCTCCATTGCCTTAATACATTTTTAACTCACTGGCTTTAGATCATCTAATTTTGCTTCAAGAAAAGTATTCTTAATATTGATCATAAATATAGATTAAACATTGTGTACAAAATTGTGCATATTAAACATTGTGTTCAAAAATTGTGCATTTTTATATGTTTGGTGCATTTGTATATCTTCTTTTGAAAGGTTTCTGATTATGTTATTTGCCCACTTTTCAATAGGGTTATCTGCTTTCTTCTTGTTGATTTGTTTGAGTTCTTTATAGATTTTGGATATTAGTTCTTTATCAGATATATAGTTTATGAATATCTTCTCCCATTCTATAGGTTTCCTGTTTGCTCTGTTGATTTTTTTTTATGTGCAGAGACTTTTTAGTTTAATTAAGTCTCACATTTATTTTTGCTTTAGTTGCAATTGCTTTTGGGGTTTTTGTTATAAATTGTTTCCCTAAGGCAAAATCCACAAGAGTTTTTGTTGTTGTTGTTGTTGTTGTTGCTGTTTTAAGGTTTTTATATAGGATGTTTATGGTTTCAGGTCTGATATTTAAGTCTTTAACTCATCTTGAGTTAATTTTTGTATATGGAGAGAGATAGGGATCAAGTTTCATTTTTCTGCATGCAGCTGTCCAATTTTCCCAGCCCAATTTGTTGAACAGGGTGTGATTTCCCCAGTGTATGTTTCTGTCTGCTTTGTCAAAGATAAGTTGGTTGTAGGTATTTGGGTTTATTTCTAGATTCTGTATTCTGTTCCATTAGTCCATGCATCTGCTATTGTACCAGTACCATGCTGTTTTGGTTACTACAGCCTTGTAATATAATTTGAAGTCAGGTCATGTGATTCTTCCAGCTTTGTTGTTTTTGCTTAGGGTTATTTTGAGTATTCTGGCTCTTTTTTGGTTCCATATGAATTTCAGAACGGCTTTTCTAATTCTGTGAAAATGACATCTGTAGTTTAATAGGAATTACATTGAGTCTGAAGATTACTTCAAGTAATATGGCAATTTTAATAATGTTGATTCTTCCAATCTATGAGCATGGGATGTTTCTCCTTTTGTTTGTGTTCTCCACAATTTCTTTCATCAAATTTTTGTAGCACTTTTTGTAGAAATTTTTCCCTCCATGGTTAAAACATTCCTAGGTATTTAGGCTTTTTGGCAGAAATTGTAAATGAAATTAAGAGTTATTGATTTTATTCTCAATTTGACCACTATTGGTGTATAGCAATGCTACTGATTTGGGTTTGCTAATTTTGTTTCCCAAAACTTTACTGAATTCATTTATCAAGTCCAGGAGACTTTTGGACAAGTCTTTAGGAGTCTCTTGGTATATGATCATATCATTGATATACAGAGATAATTTGGGTTTTTCTTTTCCAATTTGGACAGACTTTGTTTCTTTTTCTTGTCTGATTGTTCTGGCTAGAACTTCCAGTATTATGTTGAATAATATTGATGAAAGTGAGAATCCTCATCTTGTTCCAGTTCAATTCTGAGGGGGAATGTGTTCAATTTTCTCCCTTTAGGATGACACTGGCTATGAATTTGTCATACATAGCTTTTATTATTTTGAAGAATGTTACCTCTGTACTTACTTTGCTGAGCATTTTTATCATGAAGGGACACTGAATTTTAATTTTAGTGCTATTTCTGGACCTATTGAAATTATTATTGATTTTTGCTTTTAATTCTGCTTATGTAGTGAATCACACTTATTGACTTGCGTCTGTTGAACCAACCTTGCATCCCTGGTCTAAACCCCACTTGGTTGTAGTATATTATTTTTTGTGTGTGGTGTTGAAATCAGTATGATAATATTTTGTTGAGAATTTTTCATTTATGTCCATAAGGGATATTGATCTGTAGTCTTCTTTTATTGTTGTGTCTTTTTCTGCCTTTCATGTCAGAGTGATACTGACCTCGTAGAATGAGTTAGGGAGATTCCCTCCTCTTCAGGTTTATGGAATAATTTCGGTTAAACTGGCACCAGTTCTTTGAAGAACTGGTAGAATTCAGCTGTGAGTCCATCAGGTCCTGGACATTTTTGTTGTTGTTGTTGGGAGACTTCTAATTACTGTTTTGATCTTGCTACATCTTATTGGTCTGTTCAGGGTTTCCATTTCTTCCTGATTCAAGGTTGGGGTTGAATGTTTTCAAGAATTTATCCATTTTCTCTAGATTTTCTAGTTTGTTTTCATAGAGGTGTTCATAATAATCTTGGATGACCCTTTGAATTTCTGTGGTATCAGTTGTAATGGCTCCTTTTTCATTTCTCATTGAGCTAATTTGAGTCTTCTCTCTTTGTTTCTTAATTAATCTAGCTAGTGTTCTATTAACTTTGTTTATCTTTTCAAAAAACCAACTTTTTGTTTCATTGATCCTTGTATTTTTTTAAAAATTTCTATTTCATTTAGTTCTATTCTGATTTTATTTCTTTTCTTCTAATACTTTTGGGTTTGGGTTGCTCATGTTTTTCTAGTTTCCTGAGTTGTGATGTTAGGTTGTCAATATGTGATCTTCCAGTCTTATTATATAGGCTGCAAGTGTTATAAATTTTCCTCTGACCACAGCTTTGACTGTATCCCAGAGGTTTTGAAAACTTGTTTCATTGTTGCCGTTCATTTAAATGAATTTTTAATTCCATCTTAACTTGTATACCTAATCCTGAATTGCACCCCACATCTTAAAAATGACATATATATGTCATAAAATCAAGATATATATTTAAAAACTCCATTTTGATTTTATTGTTGATCCAAGAATCATTCAGGAGAAAATTGTTTAACTTCCATGTATTTGCTTGGTTTTGCAAGTACACCTTGGAATTATTTTTAGTTTTATTCCGCTGTGGCCTAAGGTGGTGTTTGATATGATTTAATTTATTGAGACTTGACTTGTAGCCTATCATATGTCTATCTTGGAGAATGCTTCATGTGGTGATGAGAAAAATGTGTATTCCATAGTTTGGGGATAGAATGTTCTATAGAAATCTGTTAGTTCCATTTTCTCTAGAATTCTGTTTAACTACAATGTTTCTTTGTTGACTTTCTCCCTTAATAATCTATCTATTGCTATAAGTGGAGTGTTAGAGTCTCTACCTATTATTGTATTGTTGCCTATCTCTCTTTCTTTTTCTTTCTCCCTCTCTCTATTTTTAGATCTAATAGAAATTGTTTATGAAGCTGGGGGCTCTGGTTTTAAGCAAATATATATTTAAAATTATAGTATCTTCTTGTTGGATTGATCCCTTTATCATTCTATAATGCCATCCTAGTGTTTTTCTAGCTGTTTTTAATTTAATGTCGCTTTATCCAATATGAGACTAACTACTCCACTAATTTTGGGGTTCCATTTGCATGAAGTATTTTCCCCATTCCTTTACTGTGAGTCTATAGGAGTCTTTGTGAGTTAAGTGGGTCTCTTGAAGGTAGCAGATATTTTGGTTGTGTTTCTTATCCATTCTGCCAGCCTACATGTTTTTAGAGGGGTATTGAATCCATTTATGTCCAGAGTTAATATGTAAGGTACTATTCTATATATCAGACTGGTTGTTATCTGGTTGCTTTGTTTATTTATTTTCCCTATTGTATTGGTGTTCCAAAAAGTCTACAAACTTTATGATTGCCAACACTTTTCTACTGGTGTATTTTGCCCCCTTCCCCTTTTTTTCAGAATTTAGGACTTTTTTTTTTTAGTTAGAATCTCACTCTGTTGCCCAGACTGGAGTGCAGTGGCCGGTCCCGGCCACTGCAGCCTCAACCTGCTGGGCTCCGGCGATCCTTCCGCCTCATCCTTCCAAGTAGCTGGAACTACAGGTGTGCGCACCACACCCGGCTAATTTTTGATTTATTGTAGAGATGAGGTCTTGCCAAGCTGCTCAGGCAGGTCTCGAACCCACGGGCTCAGGCAATCCACTCACCTCGGCCTCCCAAAGTGCTAGGATTACAGGCTGAGCCACCAAGCCCAGAAGGGTTTCTTTAAATATTTCTTTTAGAGTCAGTCTAGTGGTGAAAAATTCCTTCAGCATTTGCTTGACTGTAAAGGACTTCATTTCCCCTTCATTTATAAAACTTAGTTTGGGGGATAAAAAATCCTTGGCTAGCAGTTATTCTGTCTAAAGATATTGAAGATTGGGTCCCACTTCTTTATGCCTTGCTGGGATTCTTCTGAGAAGTCTGCTGTTAGTCTGATAGGTTTACCTTTGTATGTTATTGGATGTTTTTTTTTTTCTGAAAGCTCTTAAAATTGTTTCCTTCACATTAACTTTGCATAACTGGATGATTATAAGCTTTGGGGATGACCTTTTTTTTTTTTTGAGTTGGATTGTCACTCTGTCACCCAGACTGGAGTGCAGTGGCCACTCCCAGCCACAGCAGCCTTGACCTGCTGGGCTCCGGTAATCCTTCCGCCTCAGCCTTCCCAGTAGCCAGAATTACAGGAGCACGCTGCCATGCCCGGCTGATTTTTTGATTTATTGTAGCGATGAGGTCTTGCTGCCCAGGTGGGTCTCGAACCCGCGGGCTCAGGCAATCCACTCACCTAAGCCTCCTAAAGGTACAGGATTACAGGCTGAGCCACTGAGCCCGGCTGCAGATGACCTTTTTGCAACAAATTTTATGGGGGTTCTTTGAGCTTCTTATATCTGGATGTTTAGTTCTTTGGCAAGTCTAGAAAAATTTTCCTCCATTATTTTGTCAGATAGATTTTTCAAATCTGTCGCTTTCTCTTCTTCCTTAGGAATATGTATAATTTTTAGGTTTAGATGTTTTACATAATTCCTCATTTCTTGGAGATTTTGTTCTATTTGCTTATTGTTTTTTCTATGTTGCTGTCTGATTGGGTTAATCCAAAAACTTTACCTTCTAGTTCTGAGATTCTTTCTTCTTGTTCTAATCTACTTTTAACACTTTCCACTGCATTGTGTAATTACCTAAATGCTTTTTTGTTGTTGTTGTTTTCAGAATTTTAGCTTTTTTTTTCTTTTTTCTTCTTTCTTTTTTCAAGGTATTTATATCTTAGGAGAATTTTTCATCTATGTCCTGAATAGGTCATCTTCCTTTAAATTTCTTTATTTTGATTTATGTTAAAATAAAGTGTATTTTATTGACCAATTTTATCATCAGTCTTTTGAATTCTATGTCTTGAATTTCAACAATTTCATTTGGATTAGGGTTTGTTGCTGAAGAGTTGGTGTGGTCTTTTGGTGATGTTGGAGAACTCTTGTTTCTCATATTGTAAAAATTATTTTTCTGTTTTCTTCTTATTTGAGTGACTTGGAAAGTGTTGTTAGCCAGTTCTTGGGATCTGGCCTTCCCCAAAGCTGAGGCACTGTATCTGATGTGGTTGGCTGTGCTGTTGAACTCTGGCCAGGAGTTGGTGCCTGTGAGAGAAAACTAGCTGCAATGGTGACTGTAGGGTTTTTTCCTTGGCAAGTGTTTCTCCAAGGAAATGCCCAGTCAGTCTAGACTGAGGTCAGGGCTTTGGGAATTTCCCAAGTTTTCAGTCTATTTTCATTTTTCTGGGTTATCAGGAGAGAGGAGCTGAAGTGCGTCACAAATGTGCACTGTTAACTGCAACAATAGTGATTAGAGGGGAGTCCCTTCTAATCCTAGGTCACTGCGGTGGTGTTGTGCAAAGCAGATTCAGAGGATTTCACAAAGGCATTCAGAGGTTGCTATGGCAATGTTTCTCACACAGCTCATACCTCAGCCTCAAGCAATCTGTGATCTGAATTTCAAGGTGCAGTGGGCCTTGGGCTTCATGTGTTCTCATGCAACCTGCTGAGCCAAAAACTGAAGCTGTGGAGTATGACCTTAGGGTCCATATTCTCCCAAGCTGACTGGAGAACAGTCATTTCACAATGAAAGGGTTGAGTTCCTATGAAACAGCAACGGGCACTGCTCAAAAATTTTTTGTTTCACCCCTTTACAGCAGAGCATAGTTGTGGGATAGGCAGTTTGCCATAGAGGGCTGGGATCTCACAAGGCTCAGGGAGCCTTATAACTTCATGCTAGGAGTACAGAACTCCTGAATTTTCGTCACTCACTTCTCCCACTGCATCCAAAGGCTGTGGTAGACTATGTTGCAGGAAAGAGTCTGGCCAGTTGTAGCCCTGGTTGGTAGACATTTTTCTTCTTCTTTGCTCTATAACGTTATTATCATTCCTTTGAAGACACGTGGGATGTGTTGCTGGATCTGCTCCTCTCTGAGTGCTGAGGAAACTCTATCTCGGTTTACTCTGCAGGAAAAACTAACTCTAGGTGACTCATACCAGTCATTCTTACATCAAACTTTATTTGAAAAAATGGCATGCAATGGAGTTGCTCTATTTAATTACAATGTAATTTATTTAAAAATGAATTTTCATTATTTGCCTGTAGAAAACATAGTCTTCTTCATAAGCCTCCACTTACTATATTGAATCTGTTTTAATACTTAGCCTACTATAGTAATTTTAAAATTAGTTTAGGTAATGTTTAGTATTAAGGTAAAAACTGTTTCCCAAGTCCATTCCCTACTCCTGCTCTATTCAAAGATGCATGTGCAAAAGTGATTTACAAGACGACTTATTTATATGGTGAAAAAGTATTCAGTCAAGATGCCCCAGATCCATTTTGGGCTTGGATATAATCATCTATTGGGATATACTTGGATTGGTCTTATCTGCTCTAACTAACATTTGCTGCATTACAAAACACCCCAAAACTTAGTGACTTAAAACAAAAATTGATATATTTCACAGCTCACTGGGCGGGCTAGGTTCAAGTGAGCAATTCTAACTTTAGATTCCAGTTCTGGAATTATCTATAGTATCAGTTGGGTTCAATACTACTCTCATGGCTGACAGTTAATTCTGGCATGGATGAAAAATGTACCTTAAGGTGTCAAATGAAGATCCCACTCATGGCCTCTCAATGTGTCTTGGACTTCTCATAACATGGTGGCTGATGTACTGAGATACCTATATGTAACCTTCAAGAATACAAATGACCTATCCTCAGAAACGTTAGAACATCATTTTTACTGGTCAAGCATGTTCCAAAGTAGACTTCAGATTGAAGGAGAGTAGAGGTATAGTATCTACTACTTGATAAAAGAGATAGCTTGTAAATGGGGGAAAATGATGAGTATGGTGGCCATTTTGGAGACAAGATACCACATTATCCATGGAAATTCTCCTGGCATCTATATCTTTAATTGATAACATATGACTAAATACCTCTCATTTGAATTAAAGCCTAGTGTTCTCTCCCTGATCACTCAATTAATGCTCAACTCTAGTTCAAATTCTAGTTATTTCTGATGCTGTGCCATTTCCATCAGGCAACCTACCATATCAGTCCTTATCTAGGTTTGTTGTAATGTGACTTTGCCCATGGCCCACAGTATTTGGGATCCAGAAGCTTACAAAATTCTATCTGACCACACAATGTTATTCATTAATTACACAGGGCTCCTTAACGTTTGTAAAAAACAACATAAAAAAGAGCTGAGTCTCAAACTAAAATTATGTGTGCGTGTGCATATATGTATGTGTGTGTGCATGTGTGTGTGTGTGTGTGCACTTTCAATTACTGTAACACATTTTGATCTCTGGGTTAAAATCTGATAAAGAACTATTGAGGCACCCATCTGACCAACTGCTTATTTTTCTTTCTTCCACAGTTCTCCAATACAAGAGTAATTTCTTTTTTACTTCACATTCTTCTTTCTGAATTTAGTCTTGTGATTAAGACATGGTGAGGGTAAGTGCATCCTCTCTGAACTAAATGAAAAAATGTATTATCTCAGTTTTTCAAGCTTATTTCATATTATACCAAAGAAATTTCAAGCATTTTCTTTTTACGTTAGACATTTAAACATTTTAAAGTCAATTGTGTACCTGAAAACATCTTTATTTTTCTGTTCTGGGACTATATATCTCTTGACTCACATTCTGAGGTAGAAGGCTGAAACTGGATTAAAAACGGAAATTAAAACAAATAACTAGAAGTATGTAAATATCACAAATCAGAGGAAAGATTAAATAAATGTTAGTACAATCACTTGATAAAACATTAAATATTTAAAAATATTTGCTTATAATGAAGAAAAATATGGCAGATACTAATTATTTAATGTTGAGTCTAATATTCTACATTTGCTGAGTGACATAGTTTTTTAGTGATATATACTCTTCTTCCATTTGTATTATCTTCATTTTTCCATATCTCTAACTTTATAGTCTTAATTAGGGTTGCGTCCTAATGTTCAGTCTTTGTTCTTTTCCAGTGTTTCTCTCTCTAGTAATCTTACTTGCTTCCATGACATTGACTACTATATCTATAAAGTTTTCAAGACAGTCTGTACTCTGACTGCTCTTACATGCTTTGTAACAATGTGCTGGCAATTCCTTTTGAAAATCCCATCTCCCTGACCAACTTGTGCCAAATCGAAGCTATCATCTTTCCATCAAGACTGACATCTCTTTGTTCTTTTCCTATTTTCTCAGAAATAATCTATTTTCCCCATTTCCCAGGATGTATGGTTTGTAATGGTTTTGCCTCATCTTTCTTGCTCTTATCTTCAATTTCTGTATCTGTACCACAGACACCATTTGTTGCCTACCCAAAGCCACTTCCCTGTCATATTCTTAGGAATATATGTTTCTTGACAATGGAAATTTACTTTGTTTGTTTTTATTTTGTTTTGCTTTTTTGTGTTTGTTTTGCAGCTAGCCTTCTATGTCTCAAAGTTTAACTCTTGATAATTATAAATTGATAACAGTTATTTCACATTCCTCACCTGTGACTGACTAGGATTTGGCATGCCATGCAATTCCAGTCACTGAGTTAGGAAGAGTATCTGCTAAGGAATCTTCTAGGAAAGCTTTCTTCATTCTTAAAGTGACACAAGGAAGGGATTTTTTTATTTTTGAGAGGGAATCTGCTTTAGATTTTATAGTGTGAGGGCGTAATGCTTGTAGCCATTAGAGCCATCTTGAGACCATAAGTGATAAGCCTAAGGACAGAAGGGAAATTGCTGAGAATTATGAGGGGAGAATGGAATAACCTGGGCCATAGATTAGCTATTGAATTAACCAAACCTCTGGCCTTTTACAACTTTTTTATTTGAATTTTTCAATTCACTTAGGGAGTCCTCTACTCTGTAGAAAATATAAATACTATGGGAAGACAATTAGTAGTCAAAAAAATTTAGTTCAAACCTTGACTGACTAAAAAGTTGTGTGATATTGAGGAAAACTACTAGGTTTCTACATTTCTGAATTAGAAAGAGCAGTACTCAAACATTTAGTTGTTTTAAATAAAGGAGAAACTACATACAAAAAAACTTAGAAAAGGTAAAGCACCATATCAACATAAGGTTAACTGTCTATCTTTTGAGTTTGAGGATTGAACCACAACTCCATTGACACTACTCTTTTTCTAGAAATAGATCCTGTCGTATTTTATGGCAGAGGTCTAAATGCTACTTCTACTTGCATTATTGGTGGTCTCTAATTCAACAAGATTAATATTTATAAGACCATTCTTTGGGGGGAAAATGCAGTTTGTTAAGAGGATATTAAATATATTTTGCTAAGGTCGTAAGCATCCTTAATACATGCACGGTAACTATGAGGCAATGAGTATATTCATTAGCCTGATTGTTGTAAATATTTCACAGTATACACATATATAAAATCAAGTTATACAAATTAAATCTAATACAGACAATTTTTTATTGTAGATTATACATTAATACAATTGGAAAAATAAAAAATAAAAAATAAAAAAGCAGAGACATGGGGAATTTGACTCAATTAAGAGACTTAATTTAATTGGTAAATATTGAACTCTCTGTTCTATAAAAAACAGTAAATGTGCTTTTTAATTGCTTTTGAAATATTTAGGAATAATATTAATTATACAATACTCAATAAAGAAAAGTTAAATAAACTATAAATAGTAAATACTTTATGCACAATAAAATACCTTTATCAATTATTTATCAGTGGATATCCTAATACTAAGTCACTAGGAAATAAAAAAATAAATTTTCTGCTAAATAATGATTTCATTAAAAAGTAAATAAAGTTGTGATTAAGCATACTATGTATTAATAAAGATGACACAAAATTTTATTTCAAAATTTGTATATGAAAGCAAAAATATAACTAGGGAAACTTTGTAGCTTTACACACTTTTAAATTTTTTTTTTTTTGAGTTGGAGTCTCACTCTGTTGCCCAGACTGGAGTGCAGTGGCCGCTCCTGGCCACTGCAGCCTCAACCTGCTGGGCTCCAGCTATCCTTCTGCCTCAGCCTTCCGAGTAGCTGAAACTACAGCCGCGCGCTACCACGCCCAGCTAGTTTTTGATTTATTGTAGAGATGAGGTCTTGCCAAGTTGCCCAGGCAGGTCTCAAACCCACAGGCTCAGGCAATCCACTCACCTCAGCCTCCCAAAGGTGCAGGATTATAGGCTGAGCCACCGAGCCCGGCTCACACCTTTAATTTTTAAAGCTTATAAAATGTTTGAGATTAAATAAGCTTATAAAAGAACAACATGGTAAATCTTAAAACCCTAGAATAAATGAGTTAAATGAAGACAGAAACATGATTTATAAAGTTAGAGGGAGAAATCATAGTGATAGTGATTTATTCAATAGCTGAAATTATATAAAAGATCCACACAAAGTATCATCAATGAAATAAGAGATAATACACTGTTTCCAGCATTATAAATAAGAAAGACTATATGATACCTACAGAAACAACCTTCTATGTGGATATGTGAGGGAGAGAAAGAGAGCAAAATTAAAAACACTGGGAGTCCTGTACTTGATTCTGATGTAGAAAGTTGCAACAGACTGTAACACTCACCCTATATAGTAAAAGGAACCTGAGAAATTATAACATAGCATTTGAAAACCATTAGAGAATTGAGGACACAAAGAAGCTGAAATAAACTAAATGACAGAAACTGAGGAGCCTTTCAATAAAAGGAAAAGACTGCTTCTTGTGTCCGTGGCAATGCATAAGGGAAAGCAATCTGCTAGGTAAGGGTAAACCACGGACCATCCGTTAGGCTTTCAATTAACCACGTGTGAGCTGACATGGCAGAACAGAGCAGAATCCCTTAAAGTCCAATCATCACCTTGCTAATTCACTCCTAGGTATCTTCCCAGAACATTTGGAGATTGCCAAAGGTTGAGGGCATTTAGAAAAGTAGTGCTGAGTTGATTCCTCTTCCCCAGCATAATAGTGGTGAGGGACAGACCTGGGGAGCTAAGAGAAACCCATCGTGCGTACTTTGGGCTTTCAGGCTGAAAGTAAGGCAGAAGGACTGAGAAACGTACCTAGCCATGTATTTTAGGCTTTTAGCTAAGAATGTGTGAGTAGAGCAGAGCAACTGAGGGACAAACCTTGGGGGTAGATAGGAGGAGCTACCTGTGTAATGGTTAAATGAGATTATAGTTAAAATCACAAAAGCAGTATGCTTAATATTTATGCACCTCACTGCACCTAAATTATATCTCAATGTAAAACAGTCCTTTTAAGAAGCGGGCTTTGGTGGAGTATGTTATGCAAAATGAAGGGGAAGGGCATGAGAACTTCTCAGAAAATATATGCTTTTAAAGCTAACATTAAATAGTATTTTTCCCCAAAGATTTAAATATAAGAATGTTATATTACTGTTAATAAAAATATGTTGGAAAAATGCCTGAAAATGAAATATGTGATTGGCTGAATAAATAGTGGCATTTTTATGCCAAAAAATAGTCATTATGATTGATGTCATAGATGTATGTTTAGCTACAGAAAAATTCTATATTGTTGAATATAAAAATCTATTACAAGGCATAATTTTACCATATGAGCAAGTAACCATGCTGCTTGATATTTACCCAAAGAGGCTGAAAACTCAAGCTCACATAAAAACTTGCACATGGATATTTATAGTAACATTATTCGTAATTACCAAAACTTGAAGGCAACCAAGATGTACAACAGTAGGAGAATGGATACACTGTGGTACATCCACACAATGGAATATTATTCAACACGAAAAAGAAACAAATTACCAAGGATGAAAAGATATGAGGAAAATTCAAATGCTTTATTACTAAGTGAAAGAAATCAATCTGAAAAGGCTACATACTATGTGATTCCAATCACATGGCAATCTGGAAAAGACAAAACTATGGTGACACTGAAGAGATCAGTGGTTGCCAGAGGTTAGGGAGGAGGGAGAGATGACTAGACATGGCACAGAGGATTTTTAGGACAGTGAAAATACTCTGTATAATACTATAATTGTGAGTGCATGTCATTAAATATTCATCCAAACTCATGATATGCATAACAGCAAAAACAAACTCTAATATAAACTGTAGACTTGTGCTATTATAATGCATCAATGAAGGCTCATCACTTGTAACAAATGCACCACTTTGGTGGTAGATGCTGATGATAGGAGAAGTTATGCATGTGTAGGGAAAGGTATGTATGGAAAATCTTTGTACCTTCCCTGCAATTTTGCTAACCTAACAGCTCTAAAATAATTTTATCTTAAATTAACTAAATAAATAATCAATTACAAATCCATATCATGAACAACCAACAGAGATGAAAGGATATAACCTGAAAACCTAACAGTTATTATTATCTTTATTTTTTAATGTTTTATTTGTGGTTGTAATATGTTGGTATTACTTTTGTAATTAAAAAACAAGTTATGCTCTATTAACAAAACACAGCACTCTGTAAATTAAGATAAAGGTCTCAAGGAGAAGAGCTGAAACATTAGAACACAAAGTAATTAAGTTACATAGTTCAACATTATTAATACACTAATATACTTCATGATAAATGTTTTAAAAAATTATTATTATAATGACAATCGTGGCTGAAAAGTCACTTGATGAACTCAGAACAAGTGGCTAATTATTTAAGAAAAATACAAAAAGCAGTCTCCCTATTTTAGATATTTCATCAGAATAAGTCATCAGAAAAATAAAACCATAAAACAATTCAAAATAAGAGCAAAACATATATATAATCTGGAGAATAGGGAAAGTTTTTCTGAGCATCAAGCCAAAAGTTAATACTCTAAAGAAAAATATTGATATATTTGACTGTGCAAATTCAAAAGCTTCTTTACAAGTAAAATGAATAAAATTAAATCTCTAAGGAAAATATTTGCTATAACGAAGGTAGTGATAATTGTACTCTAACAAACACTATCCAAATAAATTAAACAATAATGAGATCACTTCATCACAAAAGAGGACATATAAATTAGCTTAAACATAATAAAAACTTTCATTTTTAGAATTTATAATAAAAAATTTAAATTGAAGCTACAGTGAGTAATACCAAAATTGTTAAACTGACAAAACTTTTTTAAAAGATAATAATCATTGCTGGTGAGGGTTTGGGGAAAGTGATCATATCACTATCTGATGGGGCAATGCAAATTGGGAAAACCATTCTGGAGAATGATTTAGGACAGTGTATGTCAAAATCCTTAAAATATGCATATCCTTTGATCCAGTCATTTCACTGCTAAGAACTGATTTTTCCTGAAGGTGTGTTTGCAAAGATAAAAATTCACGCAGCTTTGCTTATCATTGCAGTTTTTAAAAATGTAAAACAAACTGTTTACCCAAAAGAGAATTGAGTGCTTTTTGATATAACAACTATGAAAAGTTATTTTGTTGTAAAAACTTTATTACTATCTAAAAATATAAAGCAAACAGATATTAGGCAAATAGAAAGCTTAGCACAGGCATTTAACAGACTCTGGAGCCCAAATAACCAGGTTTGATTCCCAACACTATCTTTTATTTCTCGTGCATTCTTGGGCAAGTTATTTAACTTTTCTGATTCTCAGTTTAGTTATCCAAACATAAGTTATAGTAACAATCACAAGTAAAAATAAGCAGTGCCCGACATGCATTGTGCTAAAAAGAGAGAGAGAGAGAGAGAGACTGGACTCCAGTCTAGTGCAGAAGCGATATGAGTGTTATGGGGAATTACAACGGGTCTTTTATACACAAAGTCAGATGTGGGAGGGGTGTCCCCCACCCACTAGAAACCTTAATCCATGAAAACTTAATCAATATTGCCTTTAAACCCTTTTCATATGATAATCTTAAAATCCCATAACAAAGGATAACCTAATCTGTGACTGACATATTCTATAAACCTTTTTCATCCTAAGCTGATTGATTTATGCCAAGTTAAACAATTCTATAGAAGCTTAAGTATTTACTTTACAAACGAAAGTGGCTCTATCCCAGAATGTTTGGAATGTGGCCCAGTCCAAAGTTCACAGTGGCCTACCTGCAAGTAATCCCAGCCGCATTCTTTCACAAAATGGCTGTCTTCTAAAACTATATTCTACAATTTACACCTTCAATAAATCCTAAGATCATGACCCAGAAGCCTGTGACCAATACTAAGGCTCTTAGATGTGAC